>NW_007252916.1:161544-180837 GCF_000164805.1 Carlito syrichta | reverse complement strand
TTTCTTTTTGAGTTGGAGTCTCACTCTGTCGCCCAGACTGGAGTGCAGTGGCACACTCATGGCCACCCCAGCCTCGCCTGCTAGGCTCCAGTGATCCTTTCACCTCAGCCTTCCAAGTAGCCGGAACTACAGGCACACATTACCATGACCAGCTAATTTTTGATTTATTGTAGAGATGTGGTCTTGCCAAGTTGCCCGGGCTGGTCTCATACACTCAGACTCAGGCAATCCTTGTGCTTCGGCCTACCAAAGCGCTGCGATTACAGGCTGAGTCACCCAGCCTGCCACTTTATATTTTTATAGGAGCTATTTTAGACATAATTTTATAAATACATCACACATGTAAACATAAAAAGGCATACCTGCCAGGCGTGGTGGCTCACGCCCAACATTTTTGGGAGTTAGAGGCGAGAGAATTGCTTGAGTCCAGGAATTCGAGACCAGCCTGGACAACTTGGTGAGACCTGGTCTTTATAATAAATAAATAAATAAAAAATTAGCTGGGCATGGTGGCACACACCTGTAGTCCCAGCTACTCAAGAGGCTGAGGCTGAGGCTGAAGAATCACCTGAGCCCAGCGGGTTGAAGCTGTGGTGGCCATATGTGTACCACTGCACTCCAGCCTGGGTGACAGAGTGAGACTCTGACTCAAAAGGCACACTTAGGCAAAATAAATTGGTTGAAGTATAAACTGCTTTGTGTCGGGGGGGTGGAGTGGGGGCTTTTTTTTTGTTTGTTTAACCTAAATATCTGTTTTACTTTGTTATGAGTATTTGTGCCTTTCTGTGTGCTGTCATCTTCTGCTGCAGCATTTTTACTTTTATTTTTATTTTTTCATCAATATTTTTTATTATGATATTGTGGGGTACAGTTAAGGGTTAGGTATACAAATACGTTTCATTCAGGCACCCTGTTGATAAGACGTGTTTCCCCATCCCCAGACAGATATTTGCTACTGTTAATCCCATCTCCCTGCCCCCCCATAGCTTCCCACTACTATCAGTCATTTTCTTATAGTATTACATTGGATGTTCAAGGTCCACTATATGAGTGAGAATATGTGATACTCAGATCTTTGTTTCTGTGAGACATCACTCAGTGTTATAGACTCTAGTTCCATCCAGGTTGCTTGCTGTAGCATTTTTAAAATAAATGCTCCACTGTTGCCTCTGGGGGTGTTTCCTCAAGCCATTGGATGCTGGGCTTTCTCATTTAACTAGACTTATCTGTGTGTTTTTTCCTCAATTGAATCATATATCCTTGGAAGTAAGAGATTTTTGATCAAGTCAGTAGGAAGTTTCTGACAGTTTGATGTCTGATGCCTTAATGAGAGGTTCTGCAGGATGCAGACCAGCCTTGTGTTGCTTTGAGATTTCTTTTATTCTTTCAGAGGGAAATAGCATTTTGCTTTGTTTTTTTGGCTTTCATTTGCATTGCTTGGCAAGTGTCAACAACTCACAGTATGCCAGTGGGCTCATAACTGAACAAGGGAGAAGAGCTTGGCTGAGTTTATGCAGGAGCAATGAGCAGGTAGCCAGAGCTACACTGTGGGCACGACTGTAGAATGCCATAGAGTGGGAGACAAAGTCTGATTTCTGAGATGTTAGTATCTTAAAAAACTGCATATTGGAATTGATGGATTCAGGTAGAATTTGTTACAACAAAATTATAAACCACCTAAAAGTCCAACTACAGAGGCATAGTTAAATAAATTATATAATATAGACTATGTAGAATATTTTTCCACAGTATAAAATGAAGTCTTTTAATAAATATTTCCATATATATTTAAAATAATGTTCAGTAAAAATTATATATGAGTAATCCATCTAGTGATTGATATACTGAGTTCTTACTATCTTTCAGATACTAGGAAGAGACAGACTGGCTTCCTGTGTTCAAGGAACATGTATTCTAGAGGGAAATAGATATAAACAAGCAAATAATATCACACAGGGGTATGTGCCATGAAGGAAACAGATGGTGCAGAAAGAACAGATAACAGGAAAGGGACGAATTTAGATGTGATGGTTAGGGAAGGTCTTGCTGACAAGGTGATATTTAGGTTAAGAACTATGGAGAGAGGGGCCAGTACTGTAAAGGGTTAGAACAGAAGCACAAAGGAAGAGTCTGGCACTCCTGGGGGTGAAAAGGGTGAAGGCTTAGAGTGGAAAAGCCCTTGGCATTCTTGAGCAGCTGAAAGCAGGCCCTGTTTGCTGAAGAATGGGTCAGGGAAGTTGATGAGGCCTGAGGTTGCTTATTGAGGTTGGGAAGGTCATGGAACCCTTTGGAGATTATCATTTGAGTGTTTCTGGTTTATTATGAAATGGGAAGTCTTTGCCCCTATAATGAGATCTGACTATGTTTGCATGTTTTTTATTTATATATGTCAATGTATAGCACATATTTTGATACCTGTATACAATGTGTAATGATCAGATTGGGGTAATTGGGATTAAAGGAAACTGTTCTGGCTCCTGTGTAGAGTGCAGAGAAAAGGGGAGGCTAGTCAGAAGTCCAGGTGATAATACAGGCAAGAAACAGTCTTGGCAGAAAAGCAGAGATGGAGAACATCTGAGGAAGCAACAGTCCTTGCTAAAGGATTACAGATGCAAACCGAGAAATCAGACACCTTTTAGGTTTCAAGCCTCAGCAACTGGGTGGAAAGTATTCACTGAGATGGGGAAGATAAGCATAGGTGAGGCTGTGAGTTGGGAAGCATGGAGAATTCCATTCTGGACATGGTAAGTTAGAGCTGTTTGTGAGACATCCAGAAATGCACTTAGAGGGAACAGAGAAGGCAGGTCTGGGATGGAGCTACTAATTTGGGAGTCATTTGCATAGAGTTGGTTGGAAACAGATGTGATCACCAGAAGGTAAAATGAAAAGACCATGGACTTGGACTAAGCTTTGAGGAATGCCAATATTTAAAAGTTAGGGAGAGGAAGAAGGTCCAGACGAGGAGAGTGAGCAGTAGCAGCTGGCTGGGTGGGAGGGAGGACGAGGCTCGGGAGACTGTGGTCACATTTGACATAGCCATTAGTGATCCCCGTAAGCTGGTAGGTGGCAGCCACTGTGACTACAACTGTGTTAAAACCTGTGTTTCAATATAGAAAACAACCAGAGGAGGCTGTTTTATTTAGATGAAGAGACTATGAATATAATTCTTGTGAAGTTGTTCTAGTAACAAAAGCAATTTTCTGAAGAGGAAAAAAAATCATGCAGCGTGTCTTGGCAAATGACTTCCTGGCTGGTCTGCTAGAAGGGTGTTGTGGGGGAGGCTCACAGCATGATTTTTAAAAACTGGGTATGGAAAAGCCCGAATTGTTTCCTGTAAGCAGGAGAAATAATTTGAGCATGCAAAGAACATCTGGTGGTGTCCCTTAGTACTTGATGATATGCTTGGTTCTTGCAGGTGTGGTATGCTGCATCTTATGCTGAGTTCGTGAACCAGAAAATTCATGACATTTCGGAAGAAGAAAGGAAAGGTGGTTGGACTTTTATCTCTTACACTTTCCATATCAATTCTAAATTGTATTTATTACTTGTTTATGGAACCTCTAATTTTTCTGTCTCAATATATTTCAGAAGATATTTCAGTAGACTTTTAAGAGCCACACATCTCATCTAACTCTAGGATCAAATTACAATGACATATTTACACTTCTTTTATGGGTGCTGCAAAATAGTATTTAATATAATGAAAACCTCCGAATATCAAATTAGAACCTAGATCAGAGGGTGATTCCTATCTAGATGTAATCAACTCTGAGGACACCCCAAGGCAGGCACTGACTTTGTTTTTAATGTAAATGTTACTGAAGTATAATCTACGTGCAGAAAGGTGAATAAATCATAAGTATACAGCTTGAATTTTCACAAAGTGAACACACCCATGTAACCTGCATCTAGATCAAGAAACAGAATATAACTAGTACCCCAGAAGTTCCTTTGTGTCGCCTCCTAATTCCTACTGAGTCCCTTTCCTGACTTCTAATACAATACATAAGGTATGCTTGTTATTGAATTGTGCATAAATAGAATTACATGCTATGTACACTTTTGGTGTCTGGGTATCTTTTGCTCAACATGGTATTTGTGAGATTCATCCACGTTGTATATAATTTTAATTTATTCATTCTCATTGTTATTTGGTATTCTAGTATATGAATGTAAAACAATTCACTTTAATTTGGTTGTGAAATGCAATTCTGACACTACCCAGAGATAGGTCAGATTTTGCAGGTTAAGGACAGTCTTCTACAAGATGCCCCTCACTTCAGACATCAGCTGCAAGCTCAGAGGTTCCCAAGCCACCCTCACTTCTGATCAACTAGCTACAATTTAGGGGGTTCTCAGTAACTCCTTATGTTTGATGACTCATTAGAATGGCTCATAGAATACAGAAAAGTGCTATACTTAATGATATAGTTTTATTATAAAGGATACATGTAAGGACCAGCCAAAGGAAGAGATGCATACTGTGAGGTTTGAGAGGGTCCAAAATGAAATTTCCATATCCTCAGGACGTGCCATCTTCTTGGCACGTTGATGTATGATTACCGGCCATAGACGCACACTTGAGCTTTGGTGTCTGGAGTTTTTATTGACATTTACACATTTTATTGAGATATTTACATAGGCATGACTGATTGAGTCATTGGCCAAGTGCTTGAACCCAATCTCCAACGTCTCCTGTACTTTCCTGGTCAGGTTGATAACACCTGGCTCAATGCCCCAACCTTCTAATCACATGGATGGGCTTTTTTGGCATGGTCTGCCCCCTCCCTGAGACATCTCATTAGAATAAACTCAGGAATAGTTGGAGGGGCACCATGAATAACAAAGACACGCCAGTTACTCCCTGCCAAGTTTTAGCCTTTGATTTTTATAACAAAATACAAATAGCAGATACTGTATAATTATGAGCTCTTTGGCTTATAGTGAGATAAGAATGGTGGGGAGCAGGCGTTAGAGTTTTACTGGTATCTGTTGATCATCAGCCTTTATGATTTCTCTCCTGTGACTGTAGTCCTTCGAGAGCAAGAAAAGAATTGGCCCTGCTATGAATGTAACCGCCGATTTATAAGCTCAGAGCAGTTGCAGCAGCATCTCAATTCTCATGATGAGAAACTGGATGTGTTCAGCAGGTATATATGAGTGGGAAAGGGCTCACAGACTTAGTTTATAAAGGGTCAAAATCATTTCTTTATTATTCATAAACTGAGTGTCTCTGTGTGTGTATGTAGACAACTAACCAGGTAGGCTGCTGAGGGAAATGTTTTATTTGGCATTTCCTTTTCCCTTTCCTCCTCATTTACCATTTATTCCTTTTCTAACATAACTAATACCCAGCAATGGGAGATCCTTGCACCTTAGCTAAATCTCCCTTAATTATAGATTTTGAAGTGAGAATTTTTGAGATAACATATACCTTTTAAAATAATCTGCGTCTCTGGTTTTCAAACTCCTTCCTCCCATTCTCCCTCCCTTCCTCCCTTCTCCCTCCTTCTCTCCCTTCCTCCTCTCTTCCTTCCTTTTTTTATGAGCCAGGGTCTTACTCTGTCACCCAGGCTGGAAAGTAGTAGCACAATCACAGCGTATCACAGCCTCAACCTCCTAGGCTCAGGTGATACTTCTGTCTCAGCTTCCCGAGTTGCTGGGACTACAGCCACATACCACCATGCCCTGCTAATTTTTTTAGTTTTAGAGACAGAGTCTCACTGTGTTGCCCAGGCTGGTCTCAAACTCCTGGACTCAAGCAATTTTCCTGCCTCAGCCTTCCAAAGTGCTGAGTTTACAGGCATGAGCCACGGCACCCAGCTCAAACTTTTTTCAGCAGTATAAATCTTTCATCAAACTTTTATAAATCACATGTTTAATTCCACTATTTAAAAAAAGATAGATGAGGAGAAAATTGTATAAGGTAGGGTGAGCAGGGGCCAGATCTGGTAGAGCATTGTGGGTAATGGTAAGAAATACGGATTTTATTCTAGGTGTGATGGAAGTCTTTACAGGGTTCTGGACAGAAAGTATTGTGATGTCCACTGTATTTTTAACAGATCGTGCTAGATAAAAATAACATGAGGCTAGCTTATATTGGAATAAGAGTGAAGACTAGGAGTCTCATTAGAAGCTGTTCCAATGGTTTGGTTGAGGAATAAGAATTGTTGCAATAGGGTAGTGCCGATGGGACAGAGGTAGGGTTGGCAACTTTTATAGGGTTTAGAAAGAGAGGAGACAGTGTAAGATGGCAGTTAGGCAAGTAGGAAAAGGAATGTTCTAGGGACCTACAATTGCCTGCAACATTAAGGGTCCACTTGAGGTTCAAGGTCATGAAATGAAAGTCTCACACCACTAGGAGGGCTGGGTGTTGTCCTCCAGCTTCATTCAGCTGCAAGAGTACTGGTGAAGGGAGGGCAAGGAACTGGATTATGCAGGGCTGTGGCATTGCCAAGAGCATACAACATGCAGCAAGAATAATGAAGCCACAGTGAGATGAAAATTGAGAGCATCGACAAGGGAGTGATTGTAATGAATGACCTTGGAGTTTATGCTATAGAGGAAGGGAAAAGAACATTGAGGGTATGCAGGAGTGCACATAAGTGACAGGATTAGACTGGAGATGCTAGTGGGGTTGAAGGGTTGTTGGGTCCAGGGGTAAGCTAGGGAGCTAGTGTGAGTGGTCAGTGTATGAAGTCAAGGGTGATGGGAGTTTAGGAGGGTGACAGGTTCTAGGTTATGACCATGGGAGTAAACGTCTGATGAGAGTAGACGCAGTGAGATTTAAGTTCCTCACATCTGGGTAACCTTAATACTCTGTTCAATGCTCTCTTGTAGCACTTTTTATATTATTATTATTATTATTTTTTTGAGTTGGAGTCTCACTCGGTCGCCCAGACTGGAGTGCAGTGGCCGCTCCCGGCCACCACAGCCTCGCCTGCTGGGCTCCGGCGATCCTTCCGCCTCAGCCTTCCGAGTAGCCGGAATTACAGGCATGCGCTACCACGCCCGGCTGATTTTTTGATTTATTGTAGAGATGAGGTCTCGCTGCCCAGGCGGGTCTCGAACCCGCGGGCTCAGGCAATCCACTCACCTCAGCCTCCCAAAGGCGCGGGATTACAGGCTGAGCCACTGAGCCTGGCAATTTTTATATTATATTGTGATTTTTGATTTATATGTCTGCTGCCTTTACTCTGAGGGTAAAATATATTGCATATAACTTTTTGTCTTTAGTGCTTAGCATAGTGTGTGACGCATAGTAGATAAAATGTTTGTTAGTCAACTGTTAAATTTGAGACAATTAAGAAGATTTGAACTTTAACTAGATACAGTAATACTCAGCAAGTATCAGGTATTTTTAGGTATGATAATGGTATTGTGGTCATACATACATGCGCACACACACACACACACACACACACACAGAGTTCTTACGATTTAGAGACACATATGGATATAAATGCAGATGAAATGATATCTGGAATTTGTGTCACAATCATCTAGTCAGTATGTGTGGGAAAGTGATAGGGATATAGGTAGAGTAAGATTGGCCGTGAGTTGATAAATGTTGACATTGGATTATAGGGGCATTGGGCTCATCTTGCTATTCTCTATGTTTGCCTAGGATCAGAATTTTCCATTCTAGCGAATTTTTTTAAAGTTCCACGGAAAAATATATAATATTTGTTAAATTGTTAAATAGATGAGTGGAAGAAAAAAGCATGATCTACTTAATATGGTATACCTCCTACACACACTTCTATAAGTTTTCATGACATACTTTCTGAGTCTCTTTCATTGAGGAATTTCTGTATGTTAGAAATCCATGAAAGGTGGTAAAATTTAACTGGTGTTTACTAGGCATGTTATGGAACAGTTGAGTTAGAAATTTTTTCTGACCTTCCAGAAGCTTATAAGAAAACAAGAAAGTTCTTTGAATTTAGCTACATTTCTTGGAAGGAATATGATCTCCTGGGAACACACGCTAAGGCTTAGCATGTTCTGTCCTGACTGCATTTCTCACATCATTTCAGAAACAAAATATTGTCAGTGCTTTGAATTTTTATATATCTTTTCCTCAGAATAATTTAAGATCTCTATTTAAGCTGTAATAGAGGACAAAGATGAGACATCTAGCAAGTATATATCGGCAAAACAGATGTTTCCATTAGAGAAAATCTGGGAAAGTAATAAAGTGAGAGGAAATTAAAATCTGGTGTTGGTAAAGATTATGTAGGGTACTATGTGTTATGGAGTAGTCTATAACCATGATGATCTGTAACCCATTCTCTTGTCCTTAGAACAAGAGGCAGAGGAAGGGGACGAGGCAAGAGGCGATTCGGTCCAGGTCGACGGCCAGGGCGTCCTCCAAAATTTATCCGCCTGGAAATAACCAGTGAAAATGGGGAAAAGAGTGACGATGGGACACAGGTACTGGGATGATGGGAAAGAGTCTTCCTTAGATGCTTGGGTAGAGGACTTATCAGATCCTTTACTAGAATTAAATACAGACACTTTCGGATGCTCACAGTCCTTTTCTATTAGACCATAGCTGCCTGTTAATTAAAGTGTGCTTGGACAATGGTAAAAAAGAATGTATTTTCAAGTGTTACAACAAAAACCCAACTTTGCTACCAGAGATATTAGAAGTAGACTTCGTTTCATTAGATTAAAACAATTAAAAGTATTGATATAGAAAAGTCATATCACAGTCTTTTCCTTGTTAAGTCGTCTGGAATCTGTCATAGTTTTTGCTGCTTATGCATAGTTACCTAATTAACTTTTCCAGAGGGAGAATATTTTTTCTGAGCATTATGGATCTAGTCATTCAAAAATAAGCAGCAATTCTAAATCTGAGCTGACAGTCTCTCCAGTACTGATCTCTGTCTAGGTAGGGAAGTAATTCTTGGTTATTGCAAATTTCAGGACTTGCTGCATTTTCCCACGAAGGAGCAGTTTGATGAGGCTGAACCAGCCACTCTGAATGGTCTGGATCAACCGGAGCAGACCACTATCCCAATCCCTCAGCTGCCACAGGAAACACAATCTTCCCTGGAGCATGACCCAGAAACTCACACCCTGCATCTGCAGCCACAGCATGAAGAGAGTGTGGTGCCTACCCAGAGCACATTGACAGCTGATGACATGCGCAGAGCCAAACGCATCCGAGTAAGTGGGGAAGGCCACTCCCTTCTCTCCAGCTGTGATCTTCCTCCTGCCAATTGGCTTTTCAGTGCTGTTTTCCAACCTATTCGCCATCCACTTTGAAATCTTGCATTTAGCCTATCACATGTTCAATCCCCTGATTTTGGAAGAAAGTGTAACTATTTCTCAATATGTGTGTCCTAAGGCAGACTGGTATGGCTGGTCCTAGATTTGATCAATTTAGTAATGTCACAGAAGCCTGGATTTTGGCAGCTCCTGGACTCATATAGTCAAAGTAGAACAGCTCTACATCCCTAAATTCACAGATTGGAAATGGAGAAATAAATGCATTTAGTTATAATAATTATTTGTATTTTAAACCAGGCTACTCTGTGCCTAATCATAGCTCTCAAGTTAATTTCAGGTAATTAAATTTGCTTATCTACAGTCTCCCAGGGGAGACTGGCAAATGTCATTATTTGTTCATGCAAAAGGACCTGTGTCCAAGTTGATATGGCAGGTACAGTCCACACACCTGGGATTAATCTGAGCTAAAGCACTAGATTTGAGAGCTAATCAGTATCTCACTCATGTGACCCATGTCCTGGCTTCAGACTATGTGGCTGCAGGACTTCCGTGACTTCCAATTCAGATGTCTTTTCTCTTAATTCACAAACAGTATTTGAGTCTGAGTTAGAAACTTCAGGAGATGGATGTGGAAAACAATATGACTTTGTGGAGTAAGTGTCTATGCTGACAAAAAACAGCGATGTAAAACCTATGTTTGTGGCAGCTGAGTGCATAAAGACGTCCACTGTTACTTTAAACATAGATGAAAGAGATTTTTTTGTATAACTTCCTAGACTTTACAATTTCTAGATGCATGATCGTTTTAGCTTATGTTTCTTTTGGTTTTCTTATTTGCCTATAGGCTAGAAGGGACCTTGAAAAATAGTCTAGTCCATGCCTTCATGTAAAAATACATTTAAACGTTTAGAGCCACATGAGAGCTTTGAAGGGCTCTAGCAATTCTGAGGCTAAACAGTCTTTGTGAGGGCCCTGAAATGCAAACATATAAAACTTTCAACTCAAGGTATATTACTTCAGAAGGATGTGTAAACATACAGAAAAATAGGCTAGCGAGGGAAAAAGCTATGAATTAGTATCTTCCTATCTATCATTCTACTTTATTTCCCAATCTACACTTCTTTCTCTTGCCCAATTACTGTCTTTACTGCTTTAGTCATTCTGATTTTTTACTAAGTCCAGAGAAATGCTTGCTTGGTTTAATTTTTCTTTTTGAAGGAAAAGCTAGAACCCACACATGTAGTGAAGCTGTGAATGTGCAAGCAAAGTTCAGCTATAATTGTATTTGTATTCTTGAAGGAATTGGGTTACTGATTTCAGTACAAGGTCCTTGTGTCAAAGCCAAAGCTGTGTGTCTGTGGCTTTTGGAGGTCAGTCTTAGTTGAGCTATTTTGTTTTTTCCTCTCACATATTCTAAAAAGTAGGGCTATGTATTTTTTCATCTTTTCTATCCAGATTGGTAATGACCAACTGAAGGGAAGTCTTCCAATCCAATTGGTAATGTAACTATTTTTCTCTCCTCTAATGCTGCCTGCTCAGTTGGAGCTGCAGGTAGGTTTGTTTCCTGTGTTTCACATAACAGAATGTTACTTAAGTGTTTGCCTGACCTGCTGTTCTTTGCAACCTGTACTTACAAAATCCTGGTGGAAACCACAATTTGGTTGCTACAATACATGCAAGTTAATGCATCATGATAATTTATTTGCAAATAGACCAGTGAATAAATTGTGGACCACAGATTCCTCATCTGTAAAATGAAGGATAGGACTAAGTGATCTCCAAGGTCCCTTCCAGCACTAAAATAATTTGAATGACTCACACAATCGTGTTGAGTTCTAACTGTATTTTCAGCACTGTGCTAGGTTCACAATAGAATTTTCACTTGGGCACTGTATCCTAGGAATTACAGTCTAATTAGGGCGTTGATACTAATGTAGTGTAGTTTACAATAAAAGTATAGCTTGTAATTGCTGTAGAAACTCGGAAGAGTGAAAGACCAAAGAAAAATGGAGGGGTTGGGATAATTCATAGTTGAAGTGCAAGTTAGACTGGTCTTCAAAAGAAAGGTAGACTGTTCGAGAGGATAGTAGCCATGGGATCAGATTCCAGACATAGGAATGTGTTTGGTGTCGTTATAGGAGAAACACTAGCTTGGCCTAGCATGGGGTGCCAGTGGAAGGATAGTGGAGACTGAGATATGTTGAGCAGTTCTAGCCCACCAGAGCTTTGAAAATTGAGTAGAAAATTGGCTAAAGAGAAGTTGTTAAACCCAAACCAACAGACAATATAATAGTTTGATTTCCATTTAGTGTCAGGATCAAAATAGTATGAAAACTGACCAATAATTTAGGTTCCTTTAGCTATTCAAACTTTACAAAATGGCTAATCAGCATTAGTTATTAATATAAAACCTTAGAAACATTTTAGCTGGGTGAGGTAGTACGCACCTATAGTCCTAGCTACTCAGGAGGCTGAGGCAGGAGGATCAATTGAACCTGGATATTTGAGACCAGCCTGGGCAGCATAGTGAGACCCCCTGTCTCTACAAACCACATTTTAGAAACATTTTTATAGTCTTGTCTACAAAGGATCTGTTGTCTTAGAATTCATTGCAGTGGGAGTTGAATCCTGAATCACAGAATTTAGCATCCCTACAAATAGCTGATTTACATACAGGATGCTGTGGTTAACTGGCAAACTGAGGTATCAGAAGAACAGCAGTGGAGCTGCTTCCTCCACCATTTTTTTATGATTTCTTCTAGAATTATGTACCAATTGTAGCTCTAAGCTACAGAAGATACCTTAGAGTAGCAAAGGCCTACAAGTGGGTCAGAGGGTGGGAACAGTTTTTCAGCACTTATACTACCTTGTAATATGAGGATCCCATTAGTATCATTAGATCTGAAAAATACAATCTAGTTCTTGAGTACATAGACAATGTTCAGGGCTCCATGGAAATTGAAAAGATGATAAGGTTTGTCTGTAGAACTAAGAAAGTGGAGCCAGGTGGTGGCTCAGTTTAAATCAAGTGTCTGAAGGTACTCATGCTAATCAGAAATGACAGAAGACTGATTAGCATAATGGAGCAAAACAAAATTGAGTTCTGGATTTGGCACCCAGGGAGAAATGGAATCCTCAGCTGGACCCAAATCAGTTCTTGTGCGTTGTGTCTGTCCTTGGACACTTCACTGAACTTGGATAAAGGAAATGATTCTTACATGGCAAAAGTGCTTTAAATCTTGCATTTCTGAACCTCAGAATAGTATCTATTTATCGGTAAGGTGTCCATAAAGTTTTGAAAGTAGACAAAATAGTAGGAACTTTTATGTAAAATAAAATGATTAGGTGACTGCTACAATGTGAAGATGTACAAGCAAGTTCTGTGACTGATTTGAAAAAGATCTATTCTCTTTTTTTTTTTGAGTTGGAGTCTCTCTCTGTCACCCAGGCTGGAGTGCAGCGGCATTCTCACGGCCACTCCATATTGACCTATTGGGCTCAGGCAATCCTTCCGCCTTAGCCTTCCAAGTAGCCGGAACTACAGGCACATGCTATCATGCCCGGTTAATTTTTTGATTTATTCTAGAGATGAGGTCTCGCCAAGTTGCCCAGGCTGTTCTTGAACCCTTAGGCTCAGGCAATTCCCTCACCTTGGCCTCCTAAATTGTTGGGATTACAGGCTTGAGCCACTGCGCCCAGCCAAGATCTATTCTTAAAGAAAATATAGGAAAGACCTTGAAATAATTTTTTTTTGTTTCATGTGATATATATTTCATTAATTCTTAAACTATTATTGAGCACTTCTTTGAGCTAAGCAGTTTTTTAGGGGATCTAGTTACAAAGGAAAATAAAATATGCTTTACCCTCTGAAGCAGTCCCATTCACTTTGGGAGACAACAGAATTGCTTTTAACAACTCAGGATAGATTGAGGAATAGGCTACATCTTAAAATCTCTCTCTCAGTCCCATTAGAAAGGCCCTGAGAGGGAAATTTTCTGTTACATAGTAACTGTGTTCAGAAATTTCACTAAAGCAAAAAAAATTATTTTGCTTTCTCCCCAAAATATTATTTCATATTAAATTTAGTTTAGAAGTTACTACTTATAAGTAATTTGAAACTAAGAGTTTCTTCATTGCACAAATATTGCATTAAGATCATCATTAATTCTTCAACTACTGTTCCCTTATGCTATATAGGCCCACCCACTCACAGATATATTTTTTGAGGTATTTCCCCTCTGTTGTTATCTAGAGTTTTCTCTAGTGTTTTGAGGAACTTGTGAATGAGTCTTCATTATAACATAGCTAAAATATTGATTCTGTATTCTCTGCGTGAGAGATGATTCTGTTGATCTGCTCTCAGTAGCGCATGAGTAGTTGTTTTTCTAGTAGAAGTGATGGGTTTGCACTAAGTATCCATATTCTCTCACTGGGATTCCGTATAACAATTGCATGAATTTACAAGATGGCTAATCAGCATTAGAAGTGTAATCTGTGACTGAATACAAAGAGCAAAATTGCTCGGTCTAGGCAGGGAACAATAAGCTTAACTTTGTTAGCATGGCATTCTAACCAGTAAAACTAACTAGCAATGTTGAGACCTTGTCTTCTGCATTTTCTAAGTAGGAGGTGATGAAATGCATATATTCCATTTTTGTTATGTGCTTCTGTCTCATTCATATAAATCTGAATTCTTCATTTCCCTTTCAATTATTTTTCTTAAATTGAAATTTGTAATTCATATAGCATAAAATTCACCTTTTAAGAATTGTTTTTAGGCTATTCCTAAAGTTGTGCAACCATCACCACTATCTAATTCCAGAACATTTTCATCACCCCCAAAATAAACCCGATATCCATTTCCTCCTCCACCCTTCCCCTGGCAAGGAGTGCCCTTGAGTTCTTTTTATTATTATTATTATTATTTTGCTAAGCATTTTAATCAAGCTTCAAACTCTGTTTTTCAAAGACTTCAACAAGTAACATTTGGCTAACTTGCTCCAACCTCTTCATGCATGTGTGACTTACCCTAAGTCTTTTCCTGCAGATCTTCAATTTTTAGCCTATTCCACTGTGGGATTTGTTTTATTATACATATCTTCTATTGGGAACACTTTTTTGAATGTTTTTCAAACCCTTCCAAAAGAAAACACACATACATAGACATGAAACAAAACACATACAAATTTTGTCTTTTCAAGGTGAATTTCTTTGGGGATGGCTTCATTTTCAGTGTCTTCATCAGAAAAATCTTCTTCCAACCATATGTGTTCTAGAGTTTAACTTCCACGGGAAGTCTGTGGTTGCAGAAATCGTCCTCTCTTTCTCTATAAAGGTGTGATTCACTTGCATTCTGAATTTCCTCACTAAATGGTCATATTTGTGTGTGTCTTTCAGAATGCAGCTCTTCAGCATCTGTTTATTCGGAAGTCCTTCCGGCCTTTTAAATGTTTGCAGTGTGGGAAGGCCTTCCGGGAAAAGGACAAACTGGACCAACACTTGCGCTTCCATGGGCGGGAGGGAAACTGCCCGTTGACCTGTGATCTCTGTAACAAGGGCTTCATCAGCAGCACATCCTTGGAGAGCCACATGAAGCTCCATTCAGACCAGAAGACTTACTCTTGCATTTTTTGCCCAGAATCCTTTGACCGTCTTGATTTGTTGAAAGATCATGTGGCCATTCATATCAATGATGGCTACTTCACCTGCCCAACTTGTAAGAAACGGTTCCCAGATTTTATCCAGGTGAGTGTCTACTACTGAGAGTCCTGTCTGCTTCCTTCTTTTGGTAAAAGAAACTTCGATTTTTGGAAAACTGAGACTGCCTAGCACCTTCATTTTTATCTCTTCTTTGAAACAACTTTACAACTGAGAACAACATTTCTTCAATCAAACTACTTCTGATAAACAAAAGATTATTATAACACTTAATTCTCTAGCTCAGCCATTGGCATTTAAATGTTTAAGTTATATTAAAAGTAATAAATACCCAGATCTGTTACAATTTTTTAAAAGTCTTTCATAATCCTTGTTCATATCCTTTACTCATAAAATATATCGAACATGTAGAAGACATACTCCCGTTTCCTGAACTGGATATAAATTCTCCCTACTGCTATGGTTTCCTGTCTTGCTTTACTAGAGCCATGCGTTTTGGAAGGAAACAGAGAAAGTTGGTGTATAATACACTTTTGTATCAAGCACTGACTGCCTTTAGTGTATTCTTTGTTGGAGCAAAATGGGTGAAGATAAATTTCAGAATGTTCATGATTTTGTTTGGACTTTGTGATAATATTTTTATAGCCTAGTCAGTGAATAATTAAATATCTTGGAAAAACACTTTTAAAAAATTACCAAAGTCAAAGGAAACTAGGATGCAATTATAGTTCTGTTAGCGTCGAGAGTCTTGGAAATGTTCTCACTTCACACAAATAATTAGAAAGGTTTTAAGGCAGAATTTAATGGCAAAAGACACTCCAAAAATAAGAAAGCAAATTGTTTTATAGAAATAGTTTGATATGACTCACTACTTAGCTTCTACCCACAGCTCTTCTTCATTGGATATTTATGGACAAGAGAGTTCAGAAGCCATATTTCTTTATTTAAGATATCTGAAAGTAAGGGAAATAAGTCCCAATTAAGGAGAAATGATGCCAAGTGTTGTATCACTCTCATACACGGGTAATGTTTTTTATATAATTTAATTCATGTCTTTAATTCTTCAGAACCTGATTTTATAGGAAGATGAAAAAGAATCAGTTACTAAAAGGGGCTAAATTGCTTTGTCTTCCTGTAGATAATTTTTTAGCAAGATTCATTTAAAGCAAAAGAAACTCTTGCTTTTAATCCTGAAACAATGGACTCTGAGTGATCAGGGCTTTTCAAAGCAAGTACCCTTTCTTCCATTCTTCAAGTCATTGTGGAGGTTAGGATTTCTGAGACTTTCTGGCTACTTGACTTGCTTCTTTGTGACAGGGACAGTATGTGTTATTGAGGCCAATTATCACAACTGATTGGCTTCCATGGCCAGGTTGATGAAAATCCCTGGTAATGCATTTGGCTCCCTCTAGCGTTGACAGCTGCTTTTGGTTATTTCCTTTGGTGCCTGCATCCCCTGAGTTTTCCCATGGTCTTTACCGCCAGGTGAAAAAACACGTGCGCAGCTTCCACTCAGAAAAAATCTACCAGTGCACAGAGTGTGACAAGGCCTTCTGCCGCCCCGACAAACTGCGACTTCACATGCTCCGGCATTCGGACCGCAAAGACTTCCTGTGTTCGACCTGTGGGAAGCAATTTAAGGTATGACACCAATGCAGTTTGAGGTGGTTCTTGTGGCCACTGGAGTTAAGGAAAGCCAAGGATAAATGCCTGTTCATTTCATCAGTTTACCACCCACTTCTGAAGAACTGGACTTGAGGTGTACTTTGGGCCTTGTGTTTGACTTAGTTATAAAATTAAGGAAAAAAGCTTACTTAATTTCGCAAAATAATTAATTCCACAAAATAATTAATTCAGATCTCCAAACAAATGGAATTAAAATGCAACTCCTAAAAGAATCCAAATGTAGAATGACTAGTAGAGCTAAATTGCTACTGAGAATTCCTAAACGATCAATACAGTTACTTACCATTCAAATCACAAGGTTTTTCTTGAGCACTTATAGACATAAGAGCCCGTAATTGAGTCTCTTAGACAGCAGGACCTTCATCTAACAGAGATGGGAAATCTGAAGAACATTGAGAAAGCTTAGACTACTTTGAAGAATGTTAATGACTCCAAGGATTAAAATAAAAAATAATGTCAGTAGCCTGCCTGGAATTTAGAAGAAGCTAAGCAAAAACCTTCTGGAAACTCAGAAATGAGTTAAATAAATATATGTGAAAACAATAAAATATGCTTCTTGGGAAATCAGACAATTGTACAAAAATGTCATTGAGAGATACTCTGCTGAATAAGATTGTAGGTCACACTGTCATAGAAACTAGAAAAAAGGGCCAGCTGCAGTGGTTCACGCCTATAATTCCAGCACTTTGGGAGGTGGGGGCAAGAGTATTGCCTGAGTTTGAGACCTGCCTGGGCAACATGGTGAGACTTCATCTCTACAATAAAGCAAAAAATTAGCTGGGCATGGTGGCATGAACCTGTAGTCTCAGCTACTTGAAGACTGAGGTAGAAGAATCGCCTAAGCCCAGTAGGTCAAGGCCGCAGTAGCCATGATCATGTTACTGCACTCCAGCCTGGGTGACAGAGTAAGACTAAGACTCCAACTTAAAAAAAAAAAAAAAGAAAGAAAGAAAAAAAAACTGGAAAAAAGTCAGAAACGAATTCTGGAGGGGAAAACTCAGGGTGTACTTGTATAGAATGCAAAGACATTATAGAGAAATAGAATTTCCATGGCTTTCAATATGTAGTAGCACAGTTTAGAACTCTGTAGAAAACACCAATGTGAAAAGTATAAATGGGTTCAGTTTTCTTTTCTCTGTTTAAGTTATATCAGCCAGGCACAGTGGCTGATACCTGTAATCCCAGTGCTTTGGGAGGCCATGGCAGAAGAATTGCTTTAGGCCAGGAGATTGAGACCAGCCTGGGCAACATAGCAAGATGCCACCTCTACAAAAAAATTAAAAAATTAGCGGACTGGTGGTATGTGCCTGTAATCTCAGGCTTGTGAGGCTGAGGTGGGAGAATCGCTTGAGCCCAGGAGGTCAAGTGAGCTATGATCATGCTACTGCATTCCAGCCTGAGGGATAGAGTGAGATTTTGTCCAAAAAAAAAATTTTTTTTAATTTTTTTTTTAAAGAAAGAATGCTATATCTAAAAGGATTCCTGTCTTGCAATGCTGTTTGGCCACCCATCTATCCTATCCAATCAGCATTTTTAAAATTTTCACTTGATTCCAGGTATCATTTTAACACCTTGAAAAATTAAAAAAAAAAAAAATCTTTCTGCAACTGGGCACGGTGGCTCATGCTCGTAATCCCAGCACTTTGGGAAGCAGGAGTGAGAGGATTCCAAGTCCAGGGATTCAAGACCAGCCTGGGCAGCTTGACGAGACCTCATCTCTACAATAAATTAAAAACTTAGCCAGGTGTGGTGGCACGCACCTATAGTTCCAGTTACTTGGAAAGCTAAGGTGAAGGAATTGCCTAAGCCCAGTGGGCCGAGGCTGCGATGGCCATGAGCATGCCACTGCACCCTAGCCTGGGTGACAGAGTGAGACTCCTACTCCAAAAAAAAGAAAAGAAAAGAAAAGAAAAATCTCTCTGCTTTCAATTTCTCTCTTATTTATTTTTATTTTTTGTTTATGTTTTAAAGCAGGAGTTTATTAAGAAGACCCGCAGTGGGAGGGGACCTGAAAGAGGGTTGCCATCTCCTTTATTTTTACTCAATTTATTTGACTGAATTCAACCAGGGAAGCAAAGCTACTATGAGTGTTACAGAGTAATAACTTTTCTTATATATGACTAAGAATTATAGGAGAAGATGGCGAGTGAGGGCCAGAAAAAAGAAGCTGGGGCATCATAGAAGATACTGATGCACCAATGGTAGCACTGGTTTAGGTGGGCAAATGGGAACTTACCTAGGAATAGCTGAAAACCCAGGCACCTCCTGCTGCAGGGTGGACCAGGAAGGATACCTGGTGTGGTCCTTGTAGGACTGTGTCACTGCAGCTGGTGGTGGATGTGGAGCTGGTCAGCAGGTCTGGCAGACAGGAAGAGGAGCCAGTGGCTGGGTGGGGGAGAGAGGATCACTGGGGACCCGCTGGCACCTCTATACCTGACAGTGCCTCTAGACATGGCAGCCAGCTCGCCATAGATTCATTTCTGCCTTCTAGCCTGGTGCAAGTTTATCCTTTGGCTATCTCTAACTTGGAGCCATGCTAGAAGGAGATTCCCTTTAAATGTAATTTCCCTTAGCCAAGTTGACACAACACAGAGTTACCATATACCTTTAGGGCATTTTTTCGGACTATAACCAGAGTAATTTTTCTAGAGAACAAATCTAATGTCACATTCTTTTTTTTTTTTTTTGAGATGGAGTCTCATTCTGTCGCCCAGA
>NW_007252916.1:139555-161305 GCF_000164805.1 Carlito syrichta | reverse complement strand
GGGCTCAGGCAATCCACTCACCTCAGCCTCCCAAAGGCGCGGGATTACAGGCTGAGCCACTGAGCCCGGCTGTCATGTTCTTCTTGAAAAACCCATTATTAGCTCTTCATGTGGACAGATTCCGATGTTTTTCACTTATAAGTCACTGCAAGGTCTGGCTCCTAATTAACTCCCAGTGCCCACTTCCCCTTTGCGCTCTGACTGCATGGAACTGCACGGATGCCCCTGAGTGTAGTGTACTGCCTCTCCCTGGGCCTTGCGTTTACTGCCTCTCCCTGGGCCTTGTGTTTGCTCCCCCTTCCACCCTCATGTGAGCACACTTTCAGACTCTCATGTCACTTCACCTGGCTGATGTCACTTCTCATGTGGTCATTTCTTGATCCTTGGATTAAGTGCTGCTCCTGTACCTTCCCATAGGGCATTTTGCTGGTGACCCTGTTATAACACTTGAGTTTTGCAATTGCCTGCTCTCTTAACTATAAGCTCTATAAGAGCAGCATTAAAAACAAGGTAGGGCCTTCTGTGTTTAAGGAGCCCACAATTTATTGGAAAATTAGACGTGAACATTAAGAAATTATTATTGATGCTGTAATAGAGAAAGCAGTAAAATTGAAAGTGGTTAGCTCTGATTTGGGCTGTAGGGGAGACTTCATAGATAATGTGACACTTTTGAATTCACTCAAATGTGGGGAAGACTTTGCCAGCTAGAGAAAGGAGAGGTGAGAAGTGAGAGAGGGGCAAAGACGTTTTAAGCAGAGGGAGCAGCAGGACAAAGGTGGTAGTGAAGGGGGAGTGGATGGAGGGTGTGGTTAGAGGCTAACAGTGAGAGGAAGCAAGGGACTTAAGTCAAGCCAGTGGTTTTACTAAGTAACTAGACTTATGGTGAAGTGGGCCATAGGCATTTCAGAGCTGGGCTAATTCGGGCAGAGGCAGTGGGTGTGGAGAAGAGGACCTATGTTTAAGACAGACATCTGGGAGAGGAGTGACAGGACCTTGCATGTGGATAAAAGGGGGAAGATGGACAGTGAGGAATTGAGATTTGTAGCTTGAGAGGCTGGGCATTGGGAACACTACCGATACTAAAGAGGAGAGAGTGAGGAGATAATGAATTTGAGTTTTGAGATGTTAGGATGGAGAGACCTTGTGGAGACTTGGCATCCAGCAAACACATGCTCATCACGTGTGGTATTAGTATTAGACTTTGGGATTTATGTAATGATTTAGCTAAGGCAAATTGGTCTGTTGAAAGGGAATAGATGGGAGAAACTAGTGAATACTGATGCTTAGGAAAAGTGGGAATGCAACAGAGTTTTATCATTGTATCTGCACTAAAGAGAAATCCTGTTATTTAAGGCAGTGCTCTTAACACAAATTTTACTTACCCGCATTAAGAAGCTCTGAATGTTCCCTCCTGGGCTTTCCAGGAATGAGATCGGGTAGGGATAGGAGGACAGAGTGGTTGGACCACATGCGTTGTAGCAGAAGTGGCAGGTCCGTGAGGGATACCTAGTATTAGAGCTCGGCACTTAGCATAGTCCTTGGTACTTGGTAGGCACTCAGGGAATGTCTGTTGAATAAATGTGCTGAAAAGTGAAGTGTGCAAAAGAAATTCTTGCACCAAAAGGTAGGAAGAACTGGACTTGGAGAAAGGTTCAAAATCTTTACAGGACTAGTAGCAGTTTAATCATATGTCCCAGGGAGGTAGCCTCACTGGATTAGGGAGTTGGCACTTTCTGATTTTGTTTTTATTCAGGATGGGCTGCCCAATTTTTTTCCCCCTGGATTCATATCAACATGTATCACTAGATCATCACATTAAGGGCTGGGCCGTGGGCCCTGTGCTCCATCCACAGTGGACAGAGTAATTGTTTACTTGAAATTCTAAATCCTTAAGGTGAGAAATTCTTACATAAATTAACTTGGAATTCAGAAGAAAATTACTATGTTTGCTGAAACGTGTAGGAACTGAGTATACACGTGGCTTTTTAAACCCAGTATTACCTATCAGTCATCATCAATTTGTCTAATAGTTCTTAATACCAAACTTAGTCTGTGCACCCTTTGATGTCCTCTACTAAATGTATAGTCCTTCTCGAAAGTCAGTGTATAGCTTTCATGTTTAATGGTCATTTCAAACCAAGACTCACTAGGGTGCAGTTATTTGCTAGTCAACAGAGTAACCCCTAGCCACTTTGACATGTCCTCATGTCCTAGGGCTCCAGCAACTCAGATGCCTCTTGGTAAGTTGTGTTGACTGCTAATTTATATTGAATTTCTAATTTATTCTTTTCAAAAATTCTCTCCAAATAGCGAAAAGACAAACTTCGGGAACACATGCAAAGGATGCATAATCCTGAGAGAGAGGCCAAGAAAGCTGACCGCATCAGCCGCTCCAAGACATTCAAGCCTCGTATCACGTCGACAGACTATGACAGCTTCACGTTCAAGTGCCGTCTGTGCATGATGGGCTTCCGGCGACGTGGCATGCTGGTCAGTGCCCAGTGGCTGCAGGCTCCTCTGTCTTCTAAACATCGTCTCATTTCTGTCGATGATGATGGCTTTTGCATTGTGTTCCGCATTGAGTTATAGCTGTCAATCTGTTTTGTCACTGCTTAGTGACAAACAGAGGCAGACAGTTTCCAACTTGGAGTTCTCACCTTTCTAATCCCCCTTTGTCTTCCTTTGCCATTTTCTGGGTCACTTCTTGGAAAAGGCATTTTTCTACCGCTTTTCATTTCTAGTTTTGCTTTTCTTTACCTTCTTAATCTCTTTGCTGTTACCTATTTTATTTCCCTCTTTTGTGTTCCTGAATATATTTTCATGTGGAATCTTTGCCTCCTCCTTGACTGTTCCCTTTTAATGCCTCTCTTTTCCAGACATCAAACAACAGTAGAAGGAAACTTTCCGTCAAAACGGGGTGTGTGGACACAGGTTAGCTAAAACATTGGGACAGCCAGTTCTCTGCTCTCAACTCATTTTGACCTTGTTACAGTTGCAGAGTATATTTCTGCCAGGAGCTGGAATGCCATAAAGCAATATTTAAAATTCAGAACTTTAGTTTGTATCTCATTCAATGTTGTTAGAGAGGCTAGGACATTAAATAATGAAAGACGGGTTTGCATCAGGAGAATTCACTAAAGAAATTCATGCTAGTGTAATTTTCCTTTTTCTAGCAGTGGTTCTTTCAGCCAGAGACTGTTTATGGGATCCATGGTGACCCAATTCGCCTTCAGTTATTTGCTGAATCACTGTTAACAGGAGTTAACAGTGACTGTTGAATGCTTTTGTGTCAGATGGGTCTGGTGATGTTGGTTCTGGCCAAATGCCTTATTGTTTTAGGTCATTGCTTCAGATAATTTCAGTGTCTAGTTGTCATTATCAGAGTATGTGTGTTGCTTCTATTTGTAATTGGGTCTCTTTTTCTCATTTGTTCTTTGTTTTCACTTTAGGTAAATCACTTATCAAAGAGGCACCCAGACATGAAGATAGAAGAGGTGCCAGAGTTAACTCTACCCATCATAAAACCCAACCGTGATTACTTTTGCCAGTATTGTGATAAGGTAAAAGTTAAATACCCATACTGGCTTGCCACTGTGGGGGCCCTGCTAAGAGCTAACTCATCTGCATTTATAAATATATACTAGGACCTTGCAGTTACTCTTAGCAAATGTTTCATTGTCACTCAGTAGTTCTCCATTCAGACGAAAGAGGACTAGAAATACAACCTCATTTTAAGTCAAATTTTTTCTTAAGAATTAGTTGACTTTGTTTTTCTTGTTGTCCCTTCTCTCTGCGATTTTTTTTTATCCAAGAAGAGACTTATTACCAAGTGTCTAGTATATGAATTCATTTCAAATTGCTAAGCTCTAAAATAAGAGTTTTTATCATATGACTTGTAAAATATATGATAGATTTTGGGTTTCTAGAAGATTGAGTGGGATGTGAAAAAAAGTTTCATCATGGAATACTCTACTTGTCCTCATTCTTTGTTTTTATGCAGTTACAAAAAAAGAAAAGATAGAATATACATTCACTGTCTCATTGTAATATTGTTTCTTATATAATGTAGCTTATATGACATCAGTTTAAAAGTAAGAAACATTTTTTAAACATGGATTCCCCATTAAAGGTACTAGTTGTTATTAAAATTGCCATTTGGAAGATTATCCTGGTCATCAGCTACACATATCATCTGAGAGCTTTCATGGACAGGCTGAAGAATAAACAGGTTTTAAAAACAATTCTCTTTCAATGTCTGTATATCCACCTTTTTTTTTTTTTTGAGTTGGAATCTCACTCAGTTGCCCAGACTGGAGTGCAGTGGCCGCTCCCGGCCACCGCAGCCTTGACCTGCTGGGCTCCGGTGATCCTTCCGCCTCAGCCTTCCAGTAGCTGGAACTACAGGCGCGCACTACCACGCCCGGCTAATTTTTTGATTTATTGTAGAGATGAGGTCTCACCTGCCCAGGCGGGTCTCGAACCCATGGTCTCAGGCAATCCACTCACCTCAGCCTCCCAAAGTGCTGGGATTACAGGCTGAGTCACCAAACCTGGCTTGTATATCCACCTTTTAACCTTTAAGGTAAAGAGTATTTTTACAGTTACTATCTTAGATAAATAAACTTAAGGAAGATGCCTGGCATATCTATATTATGTTCTTATTTTATTCTTATTGTCCTTCACTTGATCTGTTAATATATTTTATTTAGGACTACATGAATACTTTTTCTCATTTCTTCATAATGAAATTCTTAGTTTGCTTTAAATAAGAAAATAGAACTGTATACCGCTTTCATGGCAAAACATTCGAATTTACAGGTTTATAAAAGTGCCAGCAAGCGTAAAGCCCATATTCTGAAGAACCATCCAGGAGCTGAGCTCCCACCAAGCATTCGGAAACTCCGTCCTGCTGGTCCTGGAGAGCCAGACCCTATGCTGAGCACGCACACCCAGCTGACGGGCACCATCGCCACCCCTCCTGTCTGCTGTCCCCACTGCTCCAAGCAGTACAGCAGCAAGGTAGGGGAGATTTCTGACTCAATCTGAGGTCAAACTATTATGTAAGGAACTCCTAAGGGAAAATGGCTTCCCTTCCAGAGTTGTAGTGTGATTATATTCCGGTATGTCTCTATCTGTTGATGAGGTTCCTATTCTTTTAATATTAAAGTTCTTTTGATTCATACTACAATGATTATGGATTGGTGCTTTTGGCCTGAATGGCTCCTTCTGAATAGATGGGAGACTAAAAGAGATGTTATCTTAGTTCCTGTAAACAGAGACCAGAGCAAAGACTGGCGAGAGAATACTGTGGACCTTGCCCAGAGTTAGTGCCATCTAATAGCCTCTTCTGTTGGCCGGCTGAGGACCTAGTATTTGAATAGTCAGTGCTCATAGGTTATGGGCTCATGCTTATGGAAGTACTATATAGGAGTTTGTTTTTGTTTTTTTTTTGAGTTGGAATTTCACTCCATCACCCAGGCTGGAGTGCAGTGGTATGCTCATGACCACCCCAACGTCTACCTGCTGGGCTCAGGTGATCCTTCCACCTCAGCCTTCCAAGTAGCCAGAACTATAGATGCACACTACCATGTCCAGCTAATTTTTTGATTTATTGTAGAGATGAGGTCTCACCAAGTTACCCAGGCTGTTCTTGAGCTCATGGGCTCAGGCAGTCCCCTCACCTCCGCCTCCCAAAGTGCTGGGATTACTGACTTGAGCCACCGTGCCCGGCTTACATAGGAATTTAAGTGATGGTTTTGAAAAAGGGGGTTACTTTTGCTGGGGGGATTGTGATAGATTACTGCAGGTATTACTGGGGGTGCAGAATGCTGCGAGATAGTCGGCACCTTGCCTGACTGCATAGTGTCGAGTGGGTTTTTACTTCTTTTCAGCCCTCTTTTCCCCCATTTCATAGCATTGTGCCACTTTAGGGTGTGCAAACATGGAATCAGAGTTGCTCTGCTTTTTTTTTTAAGGTACAAGGTAAAAGACTTTAGAAACCTTTGGAGGGGGTACATATGAAAAAAATTAAAAGTAACAAATTCTAGCAATGATTTTTGGGTTTTGCCTTAATTTTCAGACTAAAATGGTTCAACACATTCGAAAGAAACATCCAGAGTACGCCCAGCTCCCTAACACCATTCATACGCCATTGACGACAGCAGTGATCAGTGCTGCCCCAGCAGTTTTAACTACAGACAGTGCCACTGGAGAGACTGTGGTGACAACAGACCTGCTCACCCAAGCAATGACAGAACTGTCCCAGACCTTAACGACAGATTACCGAACACCACAAGGGGACTACCAGAGAATTCAATATATCCCTGTGTCACAGTCTGCATCTGGTCTCCAGCAACCTCAGCATATTCAACTTCAAGTGGTGCAAGTGGCCCCGGTATTGTATTACATTTATTTCTCTTTCCCTTTATGAATGCCTTATTGCCATTAGTCATTATGGTGACTGGAGTCAACAAAAGCACCCTTTTCTCAGAGCTGGAGCTGGGCTCTATGTAATGTGGTTCTGCATGGAAGTTCTGAGTCTTGGGCATTTGTAAAATGCCTGCTACCTCAGGCCAATGAGACCTCTGGACTTAGCAGGTAAGAGATTCTTGTCTGTAGTAGTCAGGACATTTTAGATTCAGCATATATAGTCATTTTGTGCTATTGCAGGACAATACTTGTAGCACCTCTTTTGAATCCTTATCCTTGCAATCCAGGTTGATTACTTGGCAGTGAGCCAGTTTGATAAATCCCTACCCAGACATTGAATGACTCATGTCAAAGAGAGGTTGGAAAGAATAATTTTGTTTCAATTTCTGAATATCAGTCAATACCTTTTTAGTATCAAGGTATGACTCTATTCCTTCTACCAGCTCATTCTTACTGATCGGGGGCAAAAAAGGAAACCTTCCAGAACTACTGTTTCATTTAATTATGCTGAGAAGTGAACTCAAGGCACAGATGAACAAACTTGTTTCTTTGAAATCATTTGCTGGGTGCGGAGGCTCACGCCTATAATCCCAGCACTTTGGGAGACTGAGGCGAGAGGATTGCCTGAGCCCGCAGGTTTGAGAACAGCCTGGGCAACATGGTGAGACCTCGTTTCTACAATAAATAAAAAATTAGCTGGGCATGGTGGCGCATGCCTATAGTTCCAACTACTTGGAAGGCTGAGGCAAAAGGATTGTTTGAGCCCAGCAAGTGAGGCTGCAGTGGCCGTGAGCATGCCACTGCACTCTAGCCTGGGGGACAGATTGAGATTCCGACTCAAAAAGAAAAGAAATCATTTAGTCTTTGAAAATTTAAAACTAGCATGGGAGCAGGAAATTGGAAGTTGCCACTGTCACTGATAGTTCTTTATCTTGTTTTTCTCATGGGAGAATTCTTAACTTTAGAATTTGGAGGAATCTATAAGTCCCTGAAGTTGCTGGTGAATCATGATGTATATGTACCTTGTTCTGGGAAAAGGGCCTTTACTTTAGCCAGATTTTCGAAGATGTCTAAGATACACAAAAGGTTAGGTGCAGTGGCTCATGCCTATAATTCCAGCACTTTGGGAGGCCAAGGTGGGAGGATCACTTAAGCCCAAAAATTTGAGACCAGCATAGCCAACATAGTGAGACCTTGTCTCTACACAAAAATAAAAAAAATAACTGGGCTTGGTGGTGCATGCCTGTAGTATCAGCTACTTGGAAGACTGAGGTGGAAGGATTGCCTGAGCCCAGGCAGTCAAGGCTATGGTAAGACTGAACTTTTTTCTCTGGAAGGATTTCTTTTAACCTCAATATATGTTGGTTTCTGGGCCTGTTCTTTCTCCCTCCAGGCCACATCCCCTCATCAGTCTCAGCAGTCCACTGTGGATGTTGGCCAGCTCCACGATCCTCAGACCTATACCCAGCATGCCATCCAGGTACAGCACATCCAGGTTGCTGAGCCCACCACTTCGGCCCCGTCCTCATCCCAGGTATTCTTCTCCATGTACTGTTTAGGGAAGTTAATATGGTCTTAGAGCCCATAAAAGTTAGAGTGTAGACATTATCTTCAGATCTAGTCTCCTTGACTATTGAGGTATTGTTGTTTTTGTACCTTAATTAAAGGGTTTTACCTTTGTCTCCAATTTTTATATTTGGTATTGTGTATACGCTTACATTAAGTTATTAGCTTCTCTTGTCCAAATGGAGCCCTGTGGTATGATATCCTAGAAACAACACTGGTTTTTATTTCCCATTCTAAATTCAATTGCTAAGTTGCTTTGGTGGTTTGGAACAGTCGCTTTGTGGGGTAATATTGTGTATTATATATTATTGCATTTGTCTGAGTCTGTTATTGAGATATACAGATAAGTTATGGGAATTCAGAGAGGGAGAGATTATGTTTATAAGGGAATCAAGGGCATTTTGTAGAAGTGGTCTTTGAATTGGGTTTTGAAGAGGAGTATGATTTTGACACAGCAGTTGGGGAAGGCATTGTGATCAGAGTAAGCTCATACTGTTATTAAAGACAGAGATGGAAAATTGTGGTACATTAATAGAAAGCTGAGTTATTCTGTTTGAAAAGACAGTTGGAAAGCTAGTTTGGAACTGAGTTGTGAAGGGCCTTGTGTGGCAGGCTGTGGAGTATGGGTTTTACCTCACAGCCAGGGGTGACTCTCTTCACCAGATGGCTGAGTGTGTCCCTGTGGTGAACGCCACACACAGGGTGGGATTGTCCAGTGCAGGTTAATGAAAATGATCACTTTTGGGTTCTGATTCAGTTTGTATTCCAGATTAGCATTTGACAGTCACATTATTTCACCTCTCAATTTTTTTTAACCTTATATAATACAGGTAATTATGCTTTCATTCATTTATCTTTCTAACAAATTTACTGAAGTGAATTTTTCAGATACTTCTGTAGTTAATCTTTTGAAAACAAATTAGAATTTCATAGTTATGCTTGCTTTTCATGAATTCTATTCTTATTTAAAATACTGCTTTTAATAACAGCAGTGATACTTTCAGTATTATAACTCATGTTAGTCTGACTTACTTTCTTCCATTATCTGTGAGTCTTAACTACGTCGACAACTCATCACTCTCCACTCTCTCTTTCTCTCTCTCTCCCTAGGTAGCAGGGCAGCCACTGAGCCCCTCTGCCCAGCAGGCTCAGCAGGGGCTCAGCCCCTCCCACATACAAGGCAGCTCCTCCACACAAGGGCAGGCTTTGCAGCAGCAGCAGCAGCAGCAGCAGAATTCCTCTGTGCAACACACGTACCTGCCCAATGCTTGGAATTCCTTCCGTGGCTATTGTAAGTAGGAAAAATGGGGATGATGCTGTCTAGGTCATGGGTAGAATACCTGCAAATAGGCTGACCTTTATACTCAGCTGAAGTCCTGTGAAAGGATGTGGAGTGGTGAAGATGCCCATGGTGATAATAAGCTAGCAACCTAACCTAGAGAAAAGATTCTGGAACTGAAATTTTTTTATTAGGAAAAAATTTAAAAATATATAGAAGTAGAGAGAATAATGAACCTTCCTGTACCCATGATCCAGCTTTACTAGTTACCAACTCATGCCCAACCTTGTCTCATCTATACCCTGCCATTCTCTCATATCCTCCAGTGGGATGAAAGACCCATCATATCACTTCATCCATAAATATTTTAGTATGTATCTCTAAAAGAAAAAGACAGATTTTTTTTTGAGTTGGAGTCTCACTCTGGCACCCAGACTGGAGTGCAGTGGCACGCTTACAGCCACTGCAGCCTCCACCTGCTGGACTCAGGCAATCCTTCTGACTCAGCCCTCCAAGTAGCTGGAACTAATTTTTTAAATTTATTGTATAGATGAGGTCTCACCAAGTTCCCCAGGCTGGTCTCAAACCCCTGGGCTCAGGCAATCCTCTCACCTCTGCCTCCCAAAGTGCTAGGATTACAGACGTGAGCCACCGTACCCAACCATGAAAAAGACAATTTTTAATTAATTAATTATTTTAAATTTCATGCCTAACACCAGTGCTCACAAAGAAAGAGTATTTTTAAAAAACAAACTTCACACAACACTGTCACCTTATCACACCTCAAAGGAAATGACAATAATTCTTTATTACCCTCATACTTCAGATATCCAGTCTTTGTTCATATTTCTGTGATTGTCTCAGAATTTTTAAAAGATAGTTGATTTGTTGATTTTGGGTTCCAAATAAGGGCCATACGTTCCAATTGATTATGTCCATTGAGTTTATTTTAATGTATTTGTTTACTCT
The DNA here is from genome assembly GCF_000164805.1 of Carlito syrichta. Classification (NCBI taxonomy): domain Eukaryota; kingdom Metazoa; phylum Chordata; class Mammalia; order Primates; family Tarsiidae; genus Carlito; species Carlito syrichta. Next base: position 151,062 of record NW_007252916.1, on the reverse strand, counting down.
TTAAGTTGTAATTTCTATGTTGAGGAATTAGGTAATCAGACCCGTGGAGTTTGGATTTTGGTTGTGGTATTCCCATGTTACTCCTTAACATGCCTTCTTCTGTTCTTTTTATTTCATATAGATTGGCAATTAGATCTAGAGTCTTGATCAACTTGAACTTGGCCTTTTTTCTCTCGAGATACTGCATAGCTGGTGTGGTACTTCTTCAGAAGCACATGACATTCAGTCGTCTCTCTTTTTGTGATGTTAGAAGCCATAGACGTTTAATCCTTAGCTCTGTTATTTCACTGGGGGTTGCAAAGCAGAATTTAAACCCCTACATTGCAAAGTTGTGATACTCTGACTCCCTCATTCTTATTCATTAATCAGCTAGAAAATTTTTCCAAGGAAAAAATTTTATCTTAACTACCAGGTACTCTAATGTACAGTTTGTTAAGGAAAGGCAATATAAATTTCTTTTTTATTTTTGAGTTGGAGTCTCACTCTGTCGCCCAGACTGGAGTGCAGTGGCTGCTCCTGGCCACTGCAGCCTCGACCTGCTCAGCCTCGACTGCAGCCTCGATCCTTCCACCTCAGCCTTCCAAGTAGCTGGAACTACAGGCGCGCACTACCACGCCCGGCTAATTTTTTGATTTATTGTAGAGATGAGGTCTCACCAAGTTGCCCAGGCGGGTCTCGAACCCGCGGGCTCAGGCAATCCACTCACCTCAGCCTCCCAAGGCATAAATGTTTAAATACTTGATTCATTTCCTTTATTTACCAGTTTTAAAAAAATGAGTTGTTTTCCTTGTGTTATCCAAGGTAACCAGTGAGGGATGTGGGCGTGTCTTAGTGCTGTCATGAATTCCAACACATGAAATGTTTTAGCCTATTGCAGTTGTCATCCTTATTGATGCTCATGTTATCCCGTTATTGGCTAATAGGAACCTCTTCAAGCTGACTTCTGCTTCTTTCCCACATGAATCTGTAGCCTCTCTCATCGCATCTTGTATGCTAGTAAGACACATTGTCCGGGCTCTTCTTACACATTTTCTGTCCACATTTGGAATCAGCCACCTTCCCAAGAAAATCTTCTTCTACTCCACTTAGTAGAAAATATTATTTAGATACCATCAACAGAATAGTAAGGTGTACTTTGTTTTTAATTTGCTTTAATAACATTGGTGGTAAAATAAAATTCAAGTTGGATTAAATTATGATTGCTAGCCAACTACAGACACATTTGTGCCATAAATTCAAATCTGAATATAAAAGATAAAAATATTGAGCTAAAAGGAACTTATTTCAAGCTTTTAAAAAATTGTTCAATGTTGGTCTTTATGGATATTCAGAAGCTACATTTGCAGGGGGAATGCATTGATTGCCTCTGATACACAGTAGCTGTGTACTAGCCTTTTCTCATGTAGTCAGTTCTTTTTAAAAAATTTCATTTATTTATTTATTTACTTTTTGAGACTCCAGTCTCACTCCATCACCCAGGCTGGAGGGTAGTGGCACACTCATGGCCACCCCAGTGTTGGCCTACTGGGCTCCGGCGATCCTTCCACTTCAGCCTTCCAAATAGCTGGAACTACAGGCGCGCGCTACTACCCCCAGCTAATTTTTGATTTTTTGTATAGATGAGGTCTCACCAAATTGCCTGGGCCGGTCTCAAACCCACGGGCTCAGGCAGTTCACTCGCCTCAGCCTTCCGAAGCGCTGGGATTTCAGGCTGAGCCACCGAGGCTGGCCTATAGTCAGTTCTTATGAGAGATGCTTTCACTATATCAAGAAACAACATTATTGTAATACAGCGAGCAAATCTATGGAAGGTGTCAAGGTGGGGAATGTGGCCACTGGTTAGGTATTTGTTTCTAGAACTTGTATTGAAACTTGAGACCACTGAACTATGAACATTTCTTGTTTTTCAGCATCTGAAATTCAAATGATGACACTTCCCCCAGGTCAGTTTGTGATTACAGATAGTGGTGTGGCAACTCCAGTTACCACTGGCCAAGTGAAGGCAGTTACTCCGGTAAGCTATGCTGGTCAGTTGGTTTTTTCCTGTCCAACTCGTGGGTTATTTTTTAATGATTGGCTTACTCTTTGTTTTCTCACAGTAGATGATGAATTCTTTGAAAGCTGGATCTTGGTCTTTATCACTTTGTCCTCAGTGCCCTTTCCAGAAGGCTAAGATACAGCAAATAAACTGAATAAATAGTTATTCAGTTAATAACTATAATGATCCCAGATCCATCTCAATGAGCACCTTTTTTTATGCTTCTTGGAAAGATTACAGGTCCTCAAGACTACTGGTCTTCAACTAAGTTGGGAGAGAATAATATAAACAATATAATCAATTCATTAATCAATTATGGAGCCATTTTAAACAATTCACCCACCTCAAATTGAAAAACATTTGTATAAATTATCTTGTTAAATAGACACAATCAAGCTGGACAAGTACAATATTGATTGTGTCTACTACTTCTGGGTTTTTTTCCACTTTTATTTTATTATTTTAATTTTTACTTTAAAGTTATGGGGTACAAGTGAAAATTTACTACATAAGTAGATCGCATGCAGGTGAAGTTTGGGCTTCTAGCTGGCCCTCTCTTCCCCTGACTGTGGACTGGGTATCCAGTGTGTTGCCTACTACCTCTGTCTTTATCTTCACTGGTTTGTCTTGTCCTGCCTCTAAGTAACTAGGAGACAGAGTACATACTTTTAAATTTACAAAAATACTATTAAATGAATACATTATGGAGATCTAATGTACGGCGTGGTAACTATAGTTAAACATAATGTATTGTATACCTGAAAGTTGTTAACAGAGTAGATCCGGAATGTTCTTAACACAAATAAACCTGAAAGTATGTGAGGTGATGGATATGTTAATTGCTTGATTATTTGTTAATTATGCCTTAATAAAGCTGGAGAAAAAAGAAAAAAGAAAAAAGTACTATTAAGGGATAGGGATATTGGGATATTCTCCAGGGAAGACTATTTCCCAAAAAGCCTCAGAGGTAGTAGGGTAGTCTAGTGGCCTCAAAAACCTGACTTTTTTTTGAGTCAGAGTCTCACTCTATTGCCCAGTCTGGAGTGCAGTGATACACTCACGGCCACTGATACCTCAACCCTCTGGGCTCAGGCCATCCTTTCTTCTCAGCCTTCCAAGTAGCTGGAACTATAGGCATGCGCCACCACGCCCAGCTAATTTTTTGATTTATTGTAGAGATAGGGTCTCGCCATGTTGCCCAGGCTGGTCTCGAACACCTGGGCTCAGGCAATCCTCTCACCTCCGTCTTCCAAAGTGCTGGAATTACAGATGTGAGCCACCGCACCTGGTAATTTCCTAAAGTGTGCTGAGAGTTCACCCCTTTCTCAACACACAAGATCACATCCTTGACTTAGGAGAGAAGTTTAAATCCAAAGTAACAACTATTAATTGTCAGTGAAAACTAATGTAATATGGAATAGTCACATTGGCATGATCAGGGATTTTTTTGCTCCCTGTAGGACCCATTGGCTTTTTTCTTTTTCTGGCCAGGAACTTATTTGAGAAGCTGATTATAGTCAAGGTTGTTTCCCTCCTTGTGCTATGATGTACGTATGCTCAAATTTCTGTACACTTTGGGGCATGGGTTCTCTGAAGCCCACCTATGGGAACCCTAGGAGTCAGTGGACCTTAGACTGAGAACCAGCCCCCTTCCCTCGAAAGACCCACATGGGAAAACAAACCATACTCAGAAAGTTGCACGGTGGGCATGGACTCAGAATACATGGCCCTAGATGAATCAGGTGGGTGTTTGGCAGTGTTTTTTTTTTTTATTTTTTCTAAACAGTGCTTGGAAAGGCTTCTGCCTTTCCCTCTGTGACTTCTCTTCCTCTGCTTCTGTAGCTAACCAATCCCCATTCTGACTGACTAACACATTATTTCTTTAAAAATGTTAACATAATGAAGCAGTCACCTACAGGTCTGTGAAGAAGTATTCATGATCAGAGAGAAAATGAGAAAAAATAAAGATAATGTGTACATTTTCATAAAACTAAATGTGTTCAACGTAAGAGATTTTATTCTAAGACTGCGTTATTCTATGCTCTTGAGTGTTAAAATTTCTCTTTGACAGTGGCATATTTTAAATGAACTCACTTGTCAAAATAAAATTTTGGGACCATTTTTAATGATTTTTTAATGTAGCTTGTCCTTGAAATTCTGAAGTCCAGGAACCAGGGATCTTGACTGTCTTTGGGACCATTCTGCCTCTTTAAGGAGTTTTAAAATATCTTTTGTTTAATCCATTCTGTATTAATCTTCATATTTAATTGACAGCAACTTTTCTAAATTTCTTTTTTTGTGTTTTTTCCCCCCAACAATGGCAAAAACAAGAAATGTCTAAATTTCCAGGAGCAGTACAATAGCATGTTTTCCTTACCACGTATGTTACTACAAGTATGCAAATTTCTATACCTGAACTTCTTCACTTTTTTTTTTTTGAGTTGGAGTCTCACTCTGTCACCCAGACTGGAGTGCAGTGGCATGCTCCCAGCCACCGCAGCCTCGACCTGCTGGGCTCCGGCGATCCTTCTGCCTCAGCCTTCCAAGTAGCTGGAACTACAGGCGTGCGCTACCACGCCCGGCTAATTTTTGGTTTGTTGTAGAGACGAGGTCTCGTCAAGTTGCCTGGGCAGGTCATGTACCTGCAGGCTCAGGCAATCCACTCACCTCGGCCTCTCAAAATGCTGGGATTACAGGCTGAGCCACCGAACCCTTCATGCTTTCATTTGATAAAACTGCTAAGGTGCTCCCTTAAGGTGCTTACTTTGTAGTCAATTAGCATGACTGATCTGTCTTCTTTAAAGGACCTAGGTAAAGCATTTCACATGGGTGCCTATTTTGGGGTCCCCTTGTGACATTTTTCTTCATATTCCTTTTCTCCATTGGTAGCTCCACCCTCCTTTTTAAGCCCTAGCTTTTTTCTTTTCATTTGACATGTTTATTGACCACCTTATGTGCTGAGCCAGTGGAGATAAAGATGGCAACAACAATTGCTAGGTGAGTTTACAGTTTGGGGGAGACACATTATTATACGGTCTGGTTGAGTAATTAAACAGTTACGGAAAAAGCACCATGGAAACTGAGAAAGATGTAGGCCCCGGATTTTAAAGATTGTTTTCTTCCTGCTCTAGGGTCATTATGTATTATCTGAAAGTCAACCAGAATTGGAGGAAAAGCAAACTTCTGCCCTCTCCGGTGGAGTCCAGGTTCAGCCACCTGCACACAGTGACTCCTTGGACCCCCAGACTACCAACCAACAGCAAACCACACAGTACATCATTACCACCACCACTAATGGGAATGGAAGCAGCGAAGTGCACATCACCAAACCATGACTCCATCCTGGAGCTAGAAGCAAGCAGTCACATCATGTCTTTCCTCAAGTATGAAAGCTTCTGACACCTAGAACTCTTTTTTAAGATTTATTATTCAGTCAAAAGTTTGGAAACTACAGATTTGGCATTCATACATACACTGGGGTTTATGCTGCCAAGGTCGTCTTTACCAAATTAACTCAAGGTTTTTGCCACGGAATGGAGATCTTTCAGGGGAAAGAATATTTCAAGATGGAGAAAAATTGCCTTGCTCTTGAGCTGGTTTTTTAACACATCGATAAGCCTTACCTTTCCTTTGTGGAGATACTAAGTGGTGTATTGTGTTAATACCAAAGGTGGAAAAAGGATGTGCCAAGTCCATGGTTACTGGACTTCTTACTTCTAAGCCATGGCAACAAAGGAGAAGGGGCATTTTGGGGCATGTATTAGGTTTCTCATGAGTTTGAGTTTTTAGTAGTTTAAAAAAGGGAACCTATTGAATACGAAAATAAACATAATGAAATAAGTTTGACAGTGATGTTCTGAAAGAAAAACTGTCATCTAAGTTTTTCTTATTGCTGATTTTTTAAAAACTTTCCTATTTTGGGAAACTACTTTTGGGTTGTTGCTAGTACTTTCCACAAATGCTCGTCCTTAGTGGATTAGGTCAGAACCTCATGTTCTGATAGTTCTTACTTTATTACTTCACAAAGGTGAACTCCCTGAAAGAGAGAAGGTTGCTTGATGTAAGCAGAATTTAATGCAGATGTAACCTCTGCATTAAAACCTTGCCTCTCATTCTCTGGTTGTGGTTGTTTTAAGAAGATACTGGTACCAAGAAAAATTACTAAAGAAAAAAAAATGTGTATATACACACATGCACATTATGTGTATATATACATGTGTGTGTGTGTATATATATATATATATATATTCAGAGAGAGAGAGAGAGAATAAAAGAGAGAGAAACAGAAACAGAGAGATGGAGACAGAGAAAATACTTAAATCCTGCCTTGTAGGATCCAATTACCACTTGTTGGTAAAGGATGAATTCTTTGCTCTTACCAAGTATACACTTAACTCTTGCTGACAGTGTTCAGTGTATTTTAGTACTTTCAATGCTGTCTTAAGGTGAACATTCTTTAAAGTTGGATGGAAATAAAAGGCTACCTTCCTTATTTATTAAGATTTTTAACTTTAAACATATTATAACTAACTTGGACCCTTTAAAAGATGACCGACTTCACACAAGGGAAAAATAAAAAATGTGAGGACCATTTGTAATACATTAAGGTAATTATAAGGGATTTGGAAGAAATTCAGTCTTTATGAATATTAAACTGTTGGAGAGGCAAAAAAAAAATCCACCTTGATGATAGTATTTCTTATATATGTTCCTATTTGGGAGCCTTGTTTGCTATGAATTCAATGGGGACAAATAATTCTTTTTACTGTACATTCCAATTGTACACATAAATCATTTAACAAAAGTAGTATGTATTTTAACAACTTTTTGTGACATGCTAACACATTTTAGAAAATCATTGCATAGTATAATTTATCACTCCAGGACAAAAAGTCCTGACTTCACTTCAAATGATGCTAGCTAATTTATTTTATTTACAGTTCTGGGCAAAACTGGTTCGATAAATTAAGAAATAGAGTAGCTTTTTTGTGGTACAGATACCTTTTTGAAAAGTAAGCAATTCTGTTGAAATAACTCTACAAATAATATATAAATTTTGTACTTTATTTTTGAGATCTCATTCATATAGTTATCCCTGAACATTTGGGCACTAAAAGAAATTGAGAAAGTTACTTTATAACTGTGTGGAAACAGAAAATAGACTATATTTTTGGTGACAAAGAGGTACCTTCAATGTTTCCAACAGAAAATATTGGCCCTGTGTTGCAAAATGCCTACTAAAGTCCCACAGTGTAATGATTATGAATATCCTAATGTCCAGTCTACACAGACTTGCAAGGGGAAGAATGTTAGAAATTTCTAAAGGTTCGGATTTTAGTTTTTATAAACTATAAAAAACTTTTAAATTTGAACCAGTAAAGTATCTCCCCTCCCTTGAGGAATAACTTATTGAAAAATGAAAAACTATCACTGAATGGAGTGTTCATTTCATGCCAGTTATTTCAAGTTTAAAATACACAGAAGAAAATATTGTGGAAAGACCTTTTTGTCTCTTTCCCTTCTAAGTTTTTTTCTTTATCTTTTTTGGTCCTTATGTGAAATAAAGACTCTAAAAAGAATTTGTATATTATAACTAGTGATGCGGGTAGCAGTCAAGCCAAATAACATGGCTTTAAGATCAGGTGTTCTGCACATTCATTCCAAGATCATAGATTTTCAAAACGACTTGGATTTGAAGAGATGGCAAATTATAAGCTATCTGAAGACCCAATTTGGAAAACATGTATGTAGCTAATGTTGATAGTTTGGTCTCTTTCAAGACACATTGACACTGTAGATGTCATTCAGTGCAGTGTGAGTATTTTGGAGTAGGTTGGGCATAGATTTTATGTTTTTATTGTTTTAATTTGTACCCTCAGAAATATACATTTCATCATGTACAATTCCTGTTATTCTGGGAAAACCTATTGTTTTGATCTTCTTAAATTGTTTTCTGACTTGGAATTATCTTTTCAAAGAACTCTTAAGATGTCTAGGTCTAAAAAGCACTTCATGAAATGCTAAAGCTGACCCACTGGTTGAAAATGTTGACCCTATCCTGTTATTTAAATGTGAACATTTATTGTACATTCAGTGAGTTATAGTGTTAATAGTCTTGTGCTATGCAGCAGGTGTAAAAATTAATAAATATTTTTTTTAATAAACATTTCTTGTTTGTATATGTGAAGCTACAAGAGCCACTGAGATAGCTACATTTTTTTTCTTTTGCATATTACAACTTAACTTCTGGTTTCCAGTCTGGCATATAAGAAGCTTGGAAGTTGCCTCTCCATCCTGACAATAAGTGAAAAGCTGAATAAATGGAAAACCAACAACTCTTCTTAGATCCATCAGAGAAATGAGCTCACAGAGCAAACTGCTGCCCGTGGAATTGGAGAGACAAACAGGCAAATACAAGAATCACAACATACAGAACAAAAATCCATGAGCAGAAACTTCCTGTGAGAAGCAGTGCCAGAGTAGGAAAGCCTGAACTGTAATTGATGAATTGCTGCAGGTGCAGTGTAGACAAGTCTGAAAGATTAAAAACTCTAGGGTACCCAGTCATGGGAAAGGAAAGGGGGACCCACATTTTTGTGAGTTTTACCCCCAAGAGCTTGACAAGATTCTTACAGTTAGCGTTGGAGAAAAATCCCCTCATGCTTCCAGGAGGGGAAGGGAAAAAGGAATCATTTTGAGATTTACCAGAGCATTCTGTTCTTCCTAACAAGACCTGCCATCAGGAAAAAGTATTTGTATCAGCGCCTAACCTGCTGAAGTTACAGCAGAGACTTACTGACCTGGAGGAGGGCAAATACCGAAGCCCAGGCCCACTCTAACCATCCTGCCTCACCTAAGGGGGGAAAACTGAGAAGTATGTGTGAAGCTGCAGGAACAGGCTCCCTTGAAGACTGAGACCTACTGTAAGTCTTATCCCCACATTACTAAAGACCTACTTATAGAAATTCATTTTATCTGGTATTCATGTCCAACTATCAAGAAAAAGTTACAATGCATAATAAAAGGCAAAAGACGCAGGGTGAAGAAATAGAGCAAGCATCAGGCCCAGGTGTAGATGCAGGAGGAATGATGGAATTTACAGACTAGGAATTTAAAACAACTGTGATTAATGTGAATTGGGCTCCAATGGAGAAAGTAGACAACAATCAAGAATGCATGAATAATGTAAGCAGGGAGATGGAAATCCTAAGCTTAAAAAAAAAAAAAAAAAAAGCTGGAGATCAAAAGTACTGTCACAGAAATGAAGAGTAGCTTTGATAGATTTATTAATAGACTAGACACATCTAAGAAAAGAGTCTCTGAGCTTGAGGATATCTCAGAAATTTCCAAAACTGAAAGGAAAACAGAAAAAACACTGAAAAACAGAAGAGAATATCCAAAACTGTCAGACAACAACAAAAATAATATAAATATGTGTAATAAGACTACCAAAACAAGAAAGAGAAAAGAACAGAGGAAATATTTAACAAAATAATGACTGATAATTTCCCCAAATTAATATCAGACATGAAACCCCAGATCCAGGAAGCTCAGAGGATAAGTGGGATAAATGAAAACAAACAAACCCAAATGCTAAAAAGCAAATGAACAAAACATCTCTTTTCTTCAGAAACCGTGCAAATAAAAAGACAGAGTGAAATTATGTAAAGTGTTGAGAGAAAAAAATGACCAACATAGAATGCTGTACCCTATAGAATTATCCTTGACAAGTGAAGGGGAAATAAGGACTTTTTCAACAAACAAAAATGGAGGAAATTTGTTGCCAGTAGACTTGCCTTGTAAGAAATGTTAAAAGATGTTTTTCAGAGAGAAGGAAAATGATAAAAGAACATAGATCTACATAAAGAAAGAGAGCGTTAGAGAATACATAGGTGAAGGTAAAAGCAAACCTTTAATTTTTCTTATTCTCTCTCTCTCTTTTTTGAGTCAGTCTCACTCTGTTGCGTAGGCTGGAGGCAGTAGCACAATCATGGCTACAGCCTCAACCTGCTGGACTCAGCCTTCCAAGTAGCTGAGCCAATTTTTTTGATTTAGTGTAGAGTTGAGGTCTTGCCATGTTGCCCAGGCTGGTCTCAAACCCCTAGGCTCAGGCAGTCTTCTTGCCTAAGCCTCCCAAAGTGCTGTGATTACAGGCATAAACCACCACACCCAGCCAATTTTTCTTTTTCTTAATTGATCTAACACATAACAACATGTTCAAAATAATAGCAATGATGTGTTTGGTTATATATGCTAATGTGTGTGTATGTGTTTATGTGTAAGTGAAACGAATGGCGACAATCATACAAGGAATGGAAGGGAGGAATTACAATTATTCTGTTACAAGATATGCACAATATCAATGAAGTGGGATACTATTATGTGAAAATCTACAGTAATTACAAATGTATATTGTAAATTCTAGAGCATCCACTAGAAAGGTTTTAAAAAAGTGTCACTGATAGGAATGAAATAAAATGGAATTATATAAAATGTTCAGTTAGAACCACAAAAGGCATAAAAGGAATGGAAGCCAAAATAGGAGCAAATAGAAAATAGTAGTAATAGAAAATTATAGTAGATACTAATCCAAATATATCAATAATCAGTGGTACAAATGTACCAATTAAAAGGCAGATTGTCAGAATGGATCAAGAAACAAGACCCAATTATACGTTGTCTACAAGAAACCCACTTTAAATATAATGACATGCGGCTTAAAAATAAATGGATGGAGAAAGATATACCAAGCTAACACTAATCAAAGAAAGTGGGAGTAGCTATATTAATTTCGAAGAGAGCAAATTTCAGAGCAAGGGCTTAAGGGGGCATCGCATAGTAATAAAGGGATCGATTTTCCAAGTAGACATAGCAACCCTTAATATTTATGTTCCTAACAACACAGCATCAAAACATGTAAGGCAAAAACTGGTAGAAATGCAAGGAGAAATAGATGAATCCTCTTTTATAGTTGGAGACCAATACTCCTCTATCAGAAATGTACAGATCCAGCAGGCAGAAAATCAGTAAGGACATAGTTGAATGTAACGACACTACAAATGAACTGGAAATAATATCTATAGATGACTTCAGGAGAGTATACACGGGGGCACCCCCAAAAACCAGAATTTATTTATAAAAAATTGTGTATTCTTACATGTTTAAACTTCAGTCACCTTCAAAGTACTTTCTGTTTAGTATAATGCAACTGAGATGCTTTTTCCACCGCTCAAAACAGTTTTTTAACTCATCAATTTGGATGCCTTTTAGTGTTTCTGCCAATTTTTGTTTCACCTCTTCCACATCAGCAAAACGTTTCCCTTTGAGGACTTTGTTCATCTGGGGAAACAAAAAGTTGCTCAGGGCAACTATTCTTCAGGTGAGTAGGAGGTTGGGGCTCCGGGGATATGTTTTTTTGTTTTGTTTTGTTTTGTTTTGTTTTTTGAGTTGGAGTCTCACTCTGTCGCCC
>NW_007252916.1:135189-139289 GCF_000164805.1 Carlito syrichta | reverse complement strand
GGGCTCAGGCGATCCACTTACCTCAGCCTCCCAAAGGCGCGGGATTACAGGCTGAGCCACTGAGCCCAGCTTGTTGTTGTTTTTTGGGTTTTTTTTTGGTCAAAAACTGAACACTCAGCGGGTGTGGGCAGGTACGTTGTTATGGTGGAAGAAATAGTCACCTGTTTGCCACAGCTTGGGAAGTTTCTTCCACAAATTGTGATGCGACTTTCTCAAAACTTCCAGATAAAAACTTTAGTTGGCCATTTGATCCTGAGGAACAAATTCCAAGTGTACTACAAGGGGCCCACTCTCCAAAATTATGTGGTTTTTTGGGTCCCTCCTCATATATTCTTATTAAGCACATGTTACATTCACCGAAGTAGAGCACATTTGTTAAATACTTTAGCAAACTTAAACGAATAGAAGTTATGAAATGTCTGTCATCATACCATAATGGAATTAAACTAAAATTACAGAAAGACAGCTGGGAAATCCCAAAATACTTGGTGATTAAACATACTTCTGTATAAAACATGGATCACAGAAGAAATCTCATAAGAAATTTTAAAATGTTTTGGACTAAATGATAGTGAAGCATACAATTTTGTGGGGTGCAGTGCTTAGAGGGAAATTTTATCATTGAATGTATATATTAGAAAAGAATGATATAAAATCAATCATTTGAGCTTACACCTTAGGAAACTAGAGAAAAAACAAATCAGCTGGCCTCGGTGGCTCAGTCTGTAATCCCGTGCCTTTGGGAGGCTGAGGTGAGTGGATTGCCTGAGCCCGTGGGTTCAAGACCCACCTGGGCATCTTGGCGAGACCTCATCTCTACAATAGAATAAAAAAATTAGCTGGATGTGGTAGCGTGTGCCTGTAGTTCCAGTTACTTGGAAGGCTGAGGCGGAAGGATTGCCAGAGCCCAGCAGGTCAAGGCTGCGGTGGCTGGGAGCGGCCACTGCACTCCAGTCTGGGTGACAGAGTGAGACTCCAACTCAAAAAAAAAAAAAAAAAAGGAAGAAAAAAAGAAAAAGAACAAATCAAATCCAAAATTAATAGGATAAAAGAAATATAAATTAGAGCAGAAATACTATCACATTGAGAATTAAGAAAGAAAAAAAGAGCAGAAACTAGGTTCAAAGGCATGTGCCTGTACTGTACTCAGGAGGCTGAGGTGAGAGGATTTCTTTAATCCAGGAAGTAGAGGCTGCAGGGAACTATGATTGCTTCAGTGCACTCCAGCCTGGGTGACACAGTGAAGCCTTGACTTTTAAAAAATTCTTAAAAATTAGAGCAGAAATCAAAATTGGAAGCAGGAAACTAATAGAGAAAAATCAATGAAACCAAAATCTTCTTTGAAAAGATAAATTGATAAACCTCTAGTTAGGATAACTAAGAAAAAGGAAAAAATGAATCAAATTACTAACATCAGAAATGAAAGAAAGGGCATCACTACAGACCCTATGGATAATAAAGGAATACCATGAACAACTGTATGTACAGAAATGTGATGACCTAGATGAAATAAACCAATTTTTAAAAAGACAAGTCTGTCAGAATTCATAGAAGTCCAGGCATGGTGGCTCATGGCTATAATCCTAGCACTTTCGGGAGGCTGAGGTGAGAGGATTGCTTGAGCCCAGGAGTTTGAGACCTACCTGGGCAACATGGTGAGACCTCATCTCTACGATAAATCAATAGTTTAGCCAGACATGGTAGCATATGCCTGTAGTCCCAGCTACTTGGAAGGCTGAAGCAGAAGGATTGCCTGAGTCTAGCATGTCAAGGCTGTGGTAGCTGTGAGCTTGCTACTGCACTCCAGCCTGGGCAACAGAATAAGACTCCCAACTTAAAAACAAACAAATAAAAAACTCATAAAAGAAGAAACAGACCATCTCAACAGGCCTATATCTATTAAATCAACAGTTAATAACCTTCCAAAACAAAGTACCAGGACAGATGGGTTTAACTGGTAAATTCTACCAAATATTTAAGGAAGAAATTATACCAATTATCTGCAATTTCTTTCAGAAGAAAGAAACAGAGGGACTACTTCTTAACTCATTCTATGAATTAAGCATAGATTCTAATACTAAATAATCCCTAATACAAAAACCAGACAAAGGTATTATAAGAAAAAAAGTACAGACCTATATATCTCATGAACATAGATGCAAAGATCCTCAAACAAATACTAAATTCAAAAGTGGATAAAAAGAATTATACATTACAATCAACTGGGATTTATCCCAGGTATTCAAGGCTAGTTTAACATTTGAAAACAATTTAATGTAATCTGTCACATCAACAGGCTAAGACAAAATACTACATGATCATATCAATAAATGCAAGAAAAGCACTTGACAAAATCCAACACTCATTCATGATAAAAACTCTCAGGAAACTAGGAATAGAGGGTAACTTCCTCAACTTGTTAAAGAATATTGACAAAATCCCAACGGCATACACCATATTAACACTAAGAAACTCAAATCTTTCTTACTAAGATCAGGAATGAGGCAACGATATTTCTGCTTACCACTACTTTTGACATTATTCTAACAGAACTAGCTAATACAATAAGACAGGCAAGGAAAAAAAAAAAAAGGCCAGGCACAGTGGCTCATGTCTACAATCCCAGCACTTTGGGAGGCTGAGGTAAGAGGATTGCCTGAGCCCACAGGGTCAAGACCTGTCGACTTGGCAAGACCTCATCTCTACAATAAACCAAAAAATTAGCCAGGCATGGTGGTATGTGCCTATAGTTCTAGCTACTTGGAAGGCTGAGGTGGAAGAATCGCCTGAGCCCAGCAGGTCGAGGCTGCGGTGGCCATGAGCATACCACTGCACTTCAGCCTGGGCGACAGAGTGAGACTCCAAAATAAGGTATATAGATTGGCAAGAAGAAATAAAACTGTCTGCAGATAATAGGATTATCTTATATAGAAAATTCAGAAGAATCAACAGAGAACTGGAACTAATAAGCAAGGTTAGGGTATAAGGTTAATATACAAAAGTCAATCACATTCTTATATACTAGCAATGAACAGGTAGAAACTGAAGTGAAAAACACAATACCGTTTACATTAGCACACCCCAAAATAAAATACTTAGGTATAAATCTAATAAAATATGCAGAAGATCTATATGAAGAAACTACAAAACTCTGATGAAAGAAATCAATATACTAAATAAATGGAGAAAGTTATTCATGTTCATAGAAATATTAATATCACCAAGATGTTTGTTCTTCTCAACTATAGATTTAATGTGCTATAGATTTAATGCAATCTCAATACAAACCCCAGGAAGTCATTTTGTGAATATTAATATACTTATTCTAGAGTTTATATGGAGAGGCAAAAGATCCAGAATAGTTAACACAATTTTAAAGGGGAAGAACAAAAATGGAGAGCTGACTTTACCTAGCTTCAAGACTTAATATAAGGCTATAGTAATCAAGACAATGTGGTATCGATGAAAGGATAGAGAAGCAGAATTGAACAGTATGGAGAGCCCAGAAATAAAACCACATAAATATTGTCAACTGATCTTTGACAAAGGAGCAAAGGCAATACAATATAGAAAAGATAGACTTTTCAAGAAATGGTGCTGGGGGTAGGGGGCACACCTCATCAACCAGAGTATCTGCATAATGAAAATTTGTATACCTAACCCTGAATTGTACCCCACATCTTTAAAATAACAAACTTTTTAAAAAAGAAAGAAATGGTGTTGACACAACTGGACAGTCACATGCAAAAATGAATCTAAACACAGACCTTACACCTTTCACAAAAAGTAACTCAAGATGGATTACAGGCTTAAATGTAAAATGCAAAACTATTAAACTAGAAGATCACATAGGAGAAAATCTAGATGACCTTGGGTTTGGTGATGACTTTCAGATACAACACAAAGACACGATCTATAAAGAAATAATTGATAACATGAACTTGATTACAATTAAAAATGTCTTCTCTGAGAGAGAAACTGAGTAGAGAATGAAAAGATAAGCTACAGACTGAGAGAAAATATTTGCAAAAAGACATATCTGAGCCGGGCTGGGTGGCTCAACCTGTAATCCCAGCACTTTGGGAGGCTGAGGTGAGTGG
>NW_007252916.1:63990-135057 GCF_000164805.1 Carlito syrichta | reverse complement strand
CGGGAGCGGCCACTGCACTCCAGTCTGGGCGACAGAGTGAGACTCCAACTCAAAAAAACAAAACAAAACAAAAAAACCCACATATCTGATAAAGGATTGTTATTCAAAGCATACAATGAACTCTTAAAACTCAACAATAGAAAAAAACCCTAACACAAAATAGCCAAAGTCCTTAATAGACATCTCAGCAAAGAATATATACAGATCATAAATAAGCATATGAAAAGATGGTCACATTTTATGTCTTCAAGGAAATGTAAATTAAACAATATGAGACACCACTACAAAGCTATTAGAATGGCTAAAATTCAGAACATTGACAACAGGAACTCTCATTCATTGCTGATAGGAATATAAAATGGTATAGCTACTTTGGAAGGCATTTTGGCAGTTGGCTTTATTCATAATTGCCCAAACTTGGAAGCAATCAAGATGTTCCTCAGTAAGTGAATACATAAAACCATGATATATCCAGACGATGGAATCTTATTCAACACTAAAAAGAACTGAGCTATCAAGCCATGAAAAGACATGGAGGAAACTTAAACATACATTATTAAGTGAAGGAAGCCCATGTGAAAAGGTCACATACTGTGTAATTCAACTATATGGCATTCTGGAAAAGGCAAAACTGTGGAGACAATAAAAAAATCAGTGGTTGCCAGGGGGGAATAGACAAGGAGGAATGAATAAGGGAAGCACAGTTGATTTTTTAAGGCAGTAGAACTACTCCGTATTATACTGGAATGGTGGAGAATGATGTGTCAATGAAGGTTCCTCAGTTGTAAAAATGTACCATTCTAGTAGGGAATTTTGATAATAGGGGAAGCTAAGCATGGGAGGGGGTCTGGTAGTATTTGGGAAGTCGAAATACTTTGTTGTGAACCTAAAACTGCCTAAAAAATAAAGTCTATTAAAAAAATAACTTACAGTGGTTTGACTCTTTTGCTCTCTCTGGTTTGGTTACAGTCCCGGGCTACGGGAAATATTGATGACAACTATGAACTGATATTCCACTGCCATTTATACACTTGGTTGTTTCTAATTCAAGAACCTCTCAACAGTGTATCAGGAACTAAGGGCATCCGTGGAGCCGGTAGGAGATTGGGTTTTGTTTGGAAACCACTATTTTCTAACATGCGAAGAACTTCAGCTTGGCTAGCGGCTTGTCTGACATAGTCCCCACCCCACCAAGGGCACTGAGGATGGCCTCTGCACGACTGGTAGGAGTAACTGTGGAATAAGTAGTCTGAAGTCGTTGTAAATAAAACCTAGTAAATAAGAAGAAAGAGACGTAGGTACCACGAGAGGACCATTATAGAGTTTAATTTAAAATGCTATTATTCGACGTGTGTACTTTCTTTCCTAACATCGAGGACTCGAGAACGGGAGGGAAAGATGAGAACACCAAGGGGCACAGGCTGAGTTCCGTGGCTTCCTTATTGATCTCCGAGAAACCGAGATTTCCTCAAGCGCACTAATGTGCATGGCTCATAGGGCTGTGATACAAAGATAGCAAATAAAAAGTGGTTAGCGTGTTGCCTGGGGCAGGATATGATCTCCATATACGTCAGCCAATACAATTGCATTCACTCATGGGCTATGGGGCCTTGATGAGCTACGCCATCCCTGCCCTCCGAAAGCTCTTAAACCAGGTGAGACGCACAAATAGTCTGGAAACTGCATTCCCACAACAGCCTAGCGCAGAGCACCCTGGCCAGCCCCTGCACGTCCTCTCGCGCAGCTCCAGGTTCGTCCGCTGTAGCCCCGCCCCGGCACCACCCAGGCCCCGCCCCGCTCAGCCCCGCCCCTTCCGCCGCCCGCGCCCGGAGCGTGCACGCACCCAGACGCCTTGCGGGAGCGAGCGCGTCCGGGAACCCGGGGCCGGAGGAGGGCAGCGGGTTAGGAGACCCGTGTCTACGGTTCAGGTGAGGGCGGGCGGGGGCGACGAAAGGGTTAAAATGCTGTGGGGGAGCGGAGGGAGGGGGCATTTGGGTCTCCGAGGTCGCTACCTCCGTAGGCATGGGACGGCGGAATGGGGCGTGGGAGCAGGGCGGCCCAGGTGGGTGGGGGTTAGGGTTAGGCTCGATATGGGGGAGGGGCAAGGGCGAGAGGCGCAGTTCAGAGGGGCGGGAGCCGGGCGTGGACCCCTGGTAGGGTCATAGAGAGGGAATTTGCTTCAGAGGCGAAGGGTTTGGGGTAAGCGGTTGCTCCGGAAGGAGCCAGGGGTTTAGCTTCTGCACTGGGGAGGGTCCAGGAGGGAAAGTTAGCCCAGGTGTAGTCGAAATGCCGGTGGGAGAGACTTCCTGGTCTATTCAGAGGTCCAGGACGCCCCAAGACTTAGAAATCCCAGGCTTCCGGGGTTCCAAACTTCCTGGCAGCTGCCTGCTTTTTTGTAGTTTGAGATTTTGTTCAGAATAGTGGCAGGCCAAAGGTTGTCACTGGAAAAGACTCCATTTAGCTAGACAGTTCACCATAATTGAAGAAACTTGTGAGCAAGTTGCTTAGAAGTGAACCTCCTAAGAGTCAGGTAGGACACTGACTTTGCTGCCGATGCTCTGTTCTGTATCAGTTCTGTTGAGGATTTTATTCTGAGCATCAGGTTGCATTTGTATTCCCCCCATTTTAAAGTTTTTTTAAACTCATGCTGTATGCTCTTTCACGTGCTTCAGTTATTTAGGCACCAAGCATGTTCGGGATGTCATTTCACTGTGTGCTGAAGGATCATGATGGGGCACAGTTGCTTGGGGATCACTCAGCTGCCTTGATCCAGCACTGGTCTTTCTGCTGTGTCTTTACATGGATCTAAAATCTCTTCAAGAGAACTTAAAATCATGTAGTGGAATGGTGCTTCATTTTACATATAGTTATTACAGCTCTGCTCTTTATCATTTGAGGATTTCAGAAATGAGAAGTGCCTACGTTAAGTAATATAAACTGTTACTTATCTGGAGATTATTCATTGCAGGATTCCAGGATTGGAAATAACAGTAGGGAGGACCTGGTCCAACTTTACTTCATCTTGCAGATAAGGAAAGTAACACCTGGTACAGTAAGATTTGTGGAATGTCAATGAGTTAGTGGCAGCCCTGAGCTAGAAATCTGGTGTTTTGACAGTTAAATCCTTTTTCTTTCCATTTTAGTATGTTTTTGAGCCTATCTGATAGGAGTGGGAGCTAGAGAGAATGGATTTAGTTAATATATGTAGAGTGAGTGAACTCAAGCTCCCTGTGGTCCTGTTAGCATTGTTCAGTTGTATGCTGTCAACTTTTCACCTGATTCCAGCCATCATCCTTGTGAGTTGCTCTCTGAAAAAAACTTTTATGAGATAGGGTCTTATTTCATCCCCTCGTATGGAGTGCAGTAGCATGTTCATGACTCACTGCAACCTGGACCTCATGGGCTCAAGCAGTCCTCTGGCCTCAGCCTCCCAAGTAGCTAGGACAGTAGGCAGGGACCATCACACCTGGCTACTTTTTTATTATTTTAATTTTTGTAGAGATGAGGGTCTCGCTATGTTGCTAGGCTGGTCTCAAACTCTTGATCTTAGGCGGTCTTCCAACCTTGGCCTCCCAAAGTGTTGAGATTACAGGCTTGAGCTAACTGTGCCTGGCTATGAAATTGTTTTAATGTGTACTTTTCTAATGGTGATTAGCAATGTCGATTATTACAGGAAGGAGAAAAATACAGTTATTTGCATGGCTATAAAGATCAAATGGTCCAACTAAAGGCAGACGGGCCACTGACTATTGATTGTCATGGTCAGGTGCATGGAATGTCAGATATTTATGTGGATTAAGTCATATCAGAAAGCTTCCTTTTCGTTTAAATTTTGAGAGTTGTTATACAGGAAATATTATGCATAGTGTTAATAACATGGGTTTGCAGGCAGGCCGACCTAAGTTTCAGTACTACCTCTGGTGTTGGGCAATTTACTTATCTACTTTGAGCTTCAGTTTTGATATCTATAGAATAGATATAATACTCTTCCCTTGCTCTGTTGTAAGAATTAAATGAGATATATGAAAGACCTGGCACATAATAGGCCCTCATGAAATAACTGTTATTGTTTTGTCTTAGCTTTACTAATGTGTGGATTTTCAGTGAACTTTTGTGAAAGAACAACAAGTAATTGCTGAAAAACAATAATTGAAAGCCACGTACCACGGTGGCTCTTGCCTGTAATCCCAGCACTTTGGGAGACCGAGGCGAAAGGATTACTTGAGCCCAGGAGTTTTGAGACTATCCTAGGCAACATGTCGAGACTTTGTCTCTACAAAATAAAAAATAATTCGTTGGGCTTAGTGGCGCATGCCTGTCGTCCCAGCTACTCGGGAGGCCAAGGAGGAAGGATCACCAGAGCCCAGGAGGTTGAGGCTGCAGTGAGCAGTGATTGTGCCCCTACACTACAGTCTAGGCCACAGAGTGAGACCCCAACTCAAAAAAACAATTGTTAAAGAAATTATGTTGTAGTAGAGAGATTATTGATCTAGAAAGTCTAAATTATGAACTGATCTGTTTATCATTTACTCTCTGAGTCTTATTTTACTTACCTGTAAAATGAAGTTATAAGAAGTTTATGAATTTAGGCATTACTGTGGAAGCATTCTGAGAAAAGATTTCTACTAAATGAGACTTGAAAATCCCAATGGAAATGCAGTGGTGGGAGGGAGGGAGAAGAGCTGTTTAGCTGTGACTAGGGTGTAAAATAGATTTGAGATTGATTATTTTGTTTGGAAGAGTATTAGCATCATCTAGATTCCTGGGATTTCTACCTTTCTGACTCAAGATGCATGTATTTGTCTAGAATACCTGTGGAGAATAAACAATGGATTCCTTAGACCATATGTTGACAGATCCCCTGGAACTTGGTCCATGTGGAGATGGCCATGACACACGAATCATGGAGGATTGCTTACTGGGGGGCACCAGGGTCAGTCTACCTGAGGACCTTCTAGAGGATGTAAGTAGTAACATCGTTGTAATCTTTTCCTCTCTCTCAGCTTCCCAGTAACAGCTATGATAAACCATTTCTACTCTACCAGTTTTCAGTTTTTTGCTCTCTCTTTCATGAATTTTCTACATTGCAGGCAGATCTATTTTTTTTTAAGTGTAAAGTCTGTTTAATATTCTGGTTAAGGAAGAAAATATAAGCTACATTCTACATGTTTAATAACATGTTTGAATTATTTAATTATGATATAAGCTCTCCCTTCCCCCCTTTTTTTGAGTCGGGATCTCACCCTCACCCAGGCTACAATGTGGGGTATGATCAAGGCTCACTGGCTCAGGTGATCCTTCTGCCTTAGCCTCCCAAGTAGCATGTGTATGCCATCACGCCTAGTTAATTTTTAGATTTTTATAGAGATGGAGTCTTGCTATGTTGTCTTGAACTCCTGTGCTTCGGCCTCCCACAGTGCTATGTTTACAAGTGTCAACCCTATTTTTAACAAGATAATTTTCAACAATTAAAAAAAAGTATATTTTAAAAGCAGAATTATATATGTGTTTACTGTGTTGTGATTCCTTAAACAAAATCAAGACATATTTTGTCTGTCCATAAGGTAACTCTCTAGTCAAATAATAATATGTCATTTGGGATAGGAAGTCAGCACGCTTTTGACCACTTTAACAGGCAAGATGTGAAATCATTATTATTGTTAAGGAGGCTATCATTTATTTAAGCCATTGTATGTAAAAATTTCTCTTTTTTTGGTGTTAAAAAAAGGATGCTGACTTTGGAATCTTTATTTTATTTTTTCAGTGTATAAAAACATTTAATTATGTATTTTGTTTTGCCATGTTTCAAACATACAGACAGGTATAGATGACAGTATAACAAACACTCCACTCATCTATGTGTTACCCAGTTTTAGCAATTTCACTTAGTTATATTTGTTTTATGTTTTTCTTTCATAACGTATCAAATGTAGATAAAATTAAAGCCATCTGCATGCCCTTCTTTGATTCTCCCGGCTGCAGTAACAACTGTACTGCTGTTTATATATATATATGTTTTCATTTTTGTTGTCCTTGCATACTCTTTCAGGGTAATCTCTTTATGTTAATCATGAAGTCATCAAATGCTTGTTTTATTAAGTACCTATTCTGTGCCAGACACTTAGTTAGATGCTAGGAATAAAATGGTGTGCAAAAATAGTCTTGCGGGGGTGGGGGTTTTGGGGGAGATCTTGGACTTTGTGTCTGAGGTGCTTTTGGTACATTCATGCAAAGATGCCTGCTAGTGTTTCTCACCTAGATGGTGGTTACATATGAGTGGTTGGATTTCTGGGTTGTCTCCTACTTAAATGCTTCAGTGGCTGTCCGTTGTCCTAAAGTTACAACTCCTTACCATTTTTATAGTCCTTGCTTCTCTCTGCTGTGTACTGCCTCCTCCCTCCTTCCTTCCTATACTTGCTCTAGCCAAACATTGCCTGAACACTTTTTATCAAAATTAAAGTGAAATGTATCACATATCAAAAGAGTATATAAAATGCATATGTGTATGTGTGTGTATGTATTTAAAGAAATAAAGCATGCATGTAGCCACCACCTAGGTTAGGAACACTAACTAGCAATACCATTTAAGCTCCTTCCGTATCCCTCTCCATCTCATCCCACTGTTCCCTCCATAGGTAACTGCTGCCTTTTCTTTTGTGATAATTCTTCTTTTGTTTTTGTGGTTTTGCTCTGGATTTCTAACCCCCTCCCCCAGCAACGTTTTTCCCTTTCCTATCTCCTGTCTTAAATGTCACTTTGTCCGGTGGGTGTTCTCTGAAGTCATAAGAGTGGGATGTGGCTTCTATACACCTCAGTCCTTCTTAAACTGCCTTGTAATCGCATGTTTAATCTCCACACACTATATATGCCAGTCTAGCTTAATACTGGGCACATAGAAAGTATTCAGTATATAATTAGTGAGTTGAAAATAAACTCCATCCTGTTTCTTTTCACTCTTAGCAGGTGACCTCAACTCCCAAGTTCTTTCCTCCTGTTAGCCTTTTCCTGCTATTCAATTTAGGCTGAATTCAGATGTCCATCGTTATACCTTGTTGGGAGAGATGGCTTCAAAGTGGGATTCTCTCTTCTGAGATCATTTTCCTCTGGATTATTTACTCTTGGGTATAAGACTGTTGTTTATATGTAGTCTTTAATAATCTCTAAGTTTTGAGAATGGAGTAAGGATCATTGAAATTTTAGTTTGCTTAAAAAATTTAAAAACTTAGATGGTAATGCTAGTTACACAATTGTGAATGTACTAAAAGCCACTGAACTCTACACTTAAAAATGGTTAAAATGGTAAATTTTATGTTATGTGTATACTACACACAAAAAAATGTATTTTTCTTTGGTTTACTTTGCCTGTTTCTCCTAGCCCGAGATATTCTTTGATGTTGTCAGCCTCTCAACATGGCAGGAAGTATTAAGTGACTCTCAACGGGAACACCTCCAGCAGTTTCTGCCTCACTTTCCTGAAGACAGTGTTGAGCAGCAGAATGAGCTCATCCTAGCCCTATTCAGTGGGGAGAACTTCCGCTTTGGAAACCCTCTGCACATTGCCCAGAAGCTTTTCCGAGGTCTGTAGCTCAGCATTCTTTTTTGAGAGGGGTGCAGGGGTTCGGAACACATTCACTCATGTGGATATGATATTCCTTTCTTCATTTTATTCTCTTCATTTTCATATACAGTTACTGAGCCAGCAGAAAGTGATTTTGTGTAATAGTTTGCTGCTTAGGCCTTTTTTTATTTTTGAGTTTGGGTCTCACTTTGTTGCCCAGGTTGGAATGCAGGTGCACGATCATGGCTCACTGCACCCTTGACCTCCTAAACTCAGGCAGTCCTTCCACCTCAGCCTTCTGAGTTGTTGGAACTACATGTGTGTGCTACCACACCTGGCTAACTTTTTGATTTTTTTGTAAAGACTGGGGCATACTATGTTGCCCAGGCTGATCTCGAACTCCTGGACTCAAGTGATTCTCCCACATTGGCCTCCCAGAGTGCTGGGATTACAGGTGTGAGACACAGCGCTTGGCCCATTTTTAAATAAATAAAAATGTGTTGACCTATCAGAAATACATGATATGGACTCAACTGTGTAATCACCACATAGATCAAGAAATAAAATATTTCCAGCATCCTAGAAGTACTCCTTTATTATTAGTCTTAAAAAATTTTTAAAGAAATTTTAAAAACAGCTTGTTTTATTGCAAGTACATATATGTTTGTGTGTTTATATATATACATTTTTTTTCCGGTGGACTACATGACACATCATTGCTAAGCACTTCAGTGAGTAACAAGCACATTCTCGCACATAGTCACAGTCCTGTTATCACACCTAAGAAACTGTACATTGAACAAATAATATGGAATATTTCATGTTCAGGTTTTCTTACTTGTTCCTGAAATGTTCTTTATAGTTGCTGATTAAATGTTCAAGTTTCATGCATTGTGTTTGAACCTCATGTCTCTTTAGCTCATTGATTCTGGAGCCCTATGTACCTTTTGTTGTCTTTCAGTACACTGATGTTTTTAAAGAGCCCAGGATACTTGAGTTGTAAAATCCTGCTTTCTGGGAATTTGTTTTCTTCTCATAGTTAGATTCGGGTTAAATGCTTTGGCAACAATACAATATGGTAAACGTTGTCTTTCCTATTGTCACCTCAGGGGGCACATGGTGTCACTTTTTCCATTTTGGTAATGCTATGCTCAGTCATTTGGTTGAATGGTGTCTGCCAGATCTCCTGATTATAAGGGTACTTTTTTTTTTGTTAAGTCATTAAGCAATCTGTGGGGTGATACTTTGGGACTACGTGATAATCTTATTTCCCCAAAACCTTTGTTTTACAAGCAGTTTTTGCTTCCATTATTGCTTCTTGTCTGAATCAGTTATTGCATCGGGCGTTACAAAATGGTTTGGGACTACTCTTAAGTCACAGTTTACTCTGTGTCCTATGGAGAGGAGCTAAGAAAGACTCTTCTTCCTCCTTTCTGGAGTGACTTTGTTTTGGCAGGAGGCCCTGAAAGGCAGCATGTCTCCCTGGGTTCTGGACAACCTTTCAACTGCCAAACACTGGACAGAGCAACCTTTTCATTTCAAGTCTGTCATTATCTTAAGAGTTTAAAATTAGCGTTCCTTCCTTTGTTTTTGCTTTTTTGAGTGAATCTCATTCAGTTGGTCATAATGGAGTGCAGTGGCACAATTATGGCTCACTGTAGCCTCCAATTCCTAAGCTCAGGGAATCTTCCTGATTCTCCTGCCTCCACCTTCCAAGTAGCTGTAACTACAGGAGCACACCACTGCACCTGGCTAATTTTTGAGTTTTTTGTGGAGATGGGGTCTCTGCTATGTTACCTAGGCTGTCCGCTATGTTACCTAGTCTCCCAAAGTACTGGGATTACAGGTATAAGCCACCACGCCCAGCCCATTCTCTCCTTTGATGAGTTATTAATGTAAAGAGAAATTTCTGTCTGTGATCGGCCGAGATCTGTTTCATTGAAAGTGGGCGTATGCTGTCTTCTCTAATTGAGCAGAAGGGAAACCTGCTTGACTTTAGTGGAGTTGTATAAGGGGCTTTACTTATGTAATGTTAGCACTGTTTCTTATGCTGATGTGTTTTTCCCAAAACAGTATGGTAGTCTGGTAAGGATACAAAGAAAGAATATTAAGGCAGCATATTCCTTGCATATTTCACTCTGACCAGTGCTGTATTTCAGTTGTAGTGTGGTTGTTACAGTTATCAGCCTTAAATGAACTTTTATCAGTGCTTTTCAGCATTTGTTTACTTTTGGTTCTTTTTCTTGATTCTCTTGAATGTTTGCAAGTTTTCCCTTGAGTTCTGTGATAGTTTACCACATTTTAAACACTCATTAAATATTTGTTGCCTGATGTATATATAGTTGTATCTCTGTTTTTTTTAAGATGGACACTTTAACCCTGAGGTGGTCAAGTATCGGCAGCTATGCTTCAAGTCACAGTACAAACGCTACCTCAACTCTCAGCAGCAGTATTTCCATCGACTGCTGAAGCAGATCCTTGCTTCCCGGAGTGTAAGTAGTGCTGGGAATGGTATATAAAACATGGGCAGTGAACTCATAGGTATCAAGAAGCTGTTCAGATGCAAAACATGAAAGGTGCCACTAAGAAAAGCATGCTACTAATTTATCTATCTAAGTTAAGCTATGTCATTCCTATAATCAGTTTTAAGATGTGTCCTGATTTTACAGATGTTAAAACATGAAAAAATATGTGCTTCTTAAGACTGATAAAATATAATGTCTTCAATATTTACCTGGATAAACACATGGATTTCAGATCCATCATGAATTAAGGAAAACTAGGATGCTCTGGAACTGACTTGCAGGTGTGCCCAGTCTTCTGAATGCTGTGATGGAACATAGCACACAAAGCTTAATGGCCCCTGGGTCTCAACCAGCCTGGGAATTCTTAGAGGCAAACTCGTTTTGATTTTAAATGTTTTTTTAAGCTTTGGTATAGAAATACTTGGATGTCCTTATGGAAATTGGAACTGGAAACCAATTCCTTATCAAAACCTCAAATGCCCATGTCATAAGAGATAAGATAGACAAGTGGGACCTCATCAAACTGACAAGCTTCTACAAAACCAAAGAAACCATCAAGAGAGCAGGGAGACAGCCCACAGACTGGGAAAAAATATTTGCCAACTGTGTGTCTGACAAAGACCTAACATCCAGGATCTACAAGGAACTCAAACGTGCCGAAAAGAAAAAAACAGACCCATTATAAAGTGAGCAAAAGATATGCACAGATAGTTCTCAAAAGAAGATGTATGAGCAGCCAACAGATACATGAAAAAATGCTCAACCTCACTAGTCATCAAAGAAATGCAAATTAAAACTACAGAGATACCACTTAACTCTAGTCAGGAGGGCTATCATCAATAACTCAAAAAACAACAGATGCTGGAGAGGATGTGGCAAAAAGGGAACACTTCTACGCTGTTGGTAGGAGTGTAAACTAGTACAACTTCTGTGGAAAACAATGTGGCAATTCCTAAAAGATCTAAAAATCGACCTTCCATATGACCCAGCATTCCCCCTACTGGGAGTATACCCGGAAGAACTCAAATCACTCTATAAAAAAGATACCTGCACACATATCTTTATTGGCATTGTTCACAGTAGTCAGAACATGGAACCAACTGTACTGCCCATCAAAAGAGGACTGGATTAAAAAAATGTACATATGCATGATGGACTATTACGCAGCCATAAAGAACAAAATCACGAATTTCATAGCAACCTGGATGAACTTAGAGTCTGTAATACTGAGTGATCTTTCACAGCAATAAAGAAGTGAGTTTCACATGTTCTCATAAGCGAACCTTGGACAATTATCATAATACTGTAAGAAAAGGATTGGCAGTAGCGGGAAACTGCTGGGGGGGCAGGAAAGTGGGATTGGCAATAGTGGGAATCTGCCTGGGGAAGGGGGGGTCACACCTCATCAACAAGGGTACCTACATAATAAACATCTGTACACCTAACCCTGAATTGTACCCACATCTTTAAATAAAAAAAATTAAAAAAATACTATTAAATCTTCCCTCCCCCCCCAAAAAAGAAGTAGTTGGGTATCTAGTCTAATAAATATTTTTGGTGGAGGAGTTTAACACAGACTTTGGGTTTTTCACCATGTAATAATAATATAGGTTTTGTTTTTTTTTTTTACTTTTTTTTTTGAGTTGGAGTCTCACTCTGTCGCCCAGACTGGAGTGCAGTGGCCGCTCCCGGCCACCGCAGCCTCGACCTGTTGGGCTCCGGTGATCCATCCACCTCAGCCTTCCGAGTAGCCGGAATTACAGGCGCGCGCTACCACGCCCGGCTGATTTTTTTCATTTATTTATTGTAGAGATGAGGTCTCGTCTGCCCAGGCGGGTCTTGAACCCCTGGGCTCAGGCGATCCACTCACCTCAGTCTCCCAAAGGTGCGGGATTACAGGCTGAGCCATCGAGCCCGGCTTTTTTTACATATTTATACATGTGCATCTTTCTTTGTGATCTGGGGGGAGAGAATTGAGCTTGTTTAATCCTGAAGAGAAGAAAATGTAGGCTCGTAGAGTATGCTTTGTTCCAGAGCAAGGTTTGGAATGATGACATGTACCCACATCTGATCTCTTCCTAGGATCTACTGGAGATGGCCCGGCGGAGTGGTCCAGCCCTTCCCTTCCGACAGAAGCGCCCTTCACCATCTCGTACTCCTGAGGAGCGGGAGTGGCGGACCCAGCAACGCTACTTGAAGGTCTTGAGGGAAGTGAAGGAGGAGTGTGGTGACACGGCCCTGTCATCTGATGAAGAGGGTGAGCATCCTTGGGCACTTAGGGTTGCTGGGGTGTTGAATTTACACCGGCTACTTGTCCGGTTGGAGCCAGCGGTAGCCATTTATCTCCCTAGCAAAGAGCCTTCCTACTTGTCTGGGGGTGGATAGTGGGACTCAGAAGCCCTTGGTCTTTGGGTTCCTGAGACATTGCTTTTAGACGGGGAGTAACTACCTGTCCTGTTTATCCTTGTGGTCACGCGGCATCTGAGTTTAAATGCGAACCTATTGGACGAATCCCTGCACAGCAGGGCTCTCTCCACAGTAGGCCTGACTGGTCTCATTGTGCCACTTGAGAGAACTGCTTTTCCCCTTACAGGAGAGTAGTAGTGACTGTTGGCCTGCTGCAATGCGACCCCATCACTCTGTTGAAGTCTCTCTTCCTGGAAGAGCCGTTTAAATGAACTAAGTGTGCTCCAGCTCGTCTGGGGAAGGGTCAGAAAGGAATGTGGAACCCTGGCCTCCATGTGGTTGGCTTAGCCTTGTTGAACCCAAATGGCCACTTACCCAATCTCCCCTATTGGAGTCCACAGCCACGTTGGATTTACAAGAAAAATTTTCTTTTGAAGATCTCAGCTCATGGCTTCCGAGCTCTCCAGCACGTTCTCCTAGTCCTGCGGTGCCCCTGAGGGTGGTGCCCACGCTTTCAACCACGGATATGAAAACTGCAGGTGAGAACTGAGCTGGTGCTGCTACCGTTCTGGGAAATCACAGTGTAGATCTGAGAACTCCTTTAGAGGGCAGTGGGGACTAGATTCTTACCTGCCAGGAAAAAAAAGCAGTGCTTATTAGAATTAAGTGATTTGGAGAAGATTTTATACCATTCCACTTTTTTACATCTGGAGGTAGGCCTGCCTTCTTTCCTTTGTTTTAAAAATTTTCCTCAGCAGCTGATGAGCTGATATTTTGAGCTAAAAAAAAGCAGAGTTTTAAAATAACAATATTGAAGGACAGTTCAGTGATAGAACAAAAGGGATAACCAGAACCAAGGTGGTTCTTTAGCATGTCTGTGAAGTTGGAGAATTTTTATTTGGAATAAGAATCAAAGAAGAATATTAATAACCTTTAGTGTGTTTTAGAACCAGCTAAATAACTGAAGTCATTTTTACCAATGTATAGGAAAGTAGAAATGTTGATCCTGTGACTGTTTTAAGATTTTTGATACTTGTAATTCACAGAAATCAGAAGGGAAACTCAAAGAAGTATCTTACTTTTGAAAGTCACAAGTGACCAGAAAGATTTAAATTGAAGTGTCATGGTAGTGAATGACTAGTCCATGTGGTTTGGTTCATTTTCTCTCAGATAAAATAGAACTGGGGGACAGTGACCTGAAGATAATGTTAAAGAAGCACCATGAGAAGCGGAAACATCAACCAGTGAGTGGGAAGGGGTGTGGTCATTAGTGGTTTTCAGTCTATTGTCTCTGGATTGGCTATCGTGAAGAAGATACCTGGGAGTCACTACCTCATTTATGCTTACTTGTTATTGGGACAGGAGCAACCAGTGAGGCTCGATAGTGTGAAAGATGTGAGACGACACTTTGACTTTAAAGGCATGCTTAACATAGTGTCTGCTCTAACCTTTACAGCAACACTGTTTAGTATGTGACTCTTAATGTGCACCCTATCAGTGCTCAGAGGCTAAAGAGCTTGTCCTTGGTCCTATAGCCAGTGAGCGACAAAGCCAAGACCCTGTGCTCTTCCCACTTTTTACTGCTTCTATTATTCCACTCTTCCAAATCCAAATAGCACCAAGTCAGAGAGTTTAGTGGAGAAAAGATGGTGCCTTTTCAGGAAGGAAAGACAGGGACTTTCAAAGGCAGAGATAGGATTGGAAGAGTCCCACATTGGAAATCATTACTGAGTTCTCTTTCTTTTCTAATTCCTATGATACTGAGTAGGTCTGTTAACTTTTCTGAACCCAATTTTCAGACTTTGTAAAATATAAAATTACTTAACAAGACTGTTTAATGAGCACGAGATAAAGAATGGAGAAGAGTCTTATACCTATAAATGCTGTACAGTAAAAAGACTGGAACTGGATTCTGTGCACGAGTATGAAAACAGTTGGTTTTTTTTTAAATTAAATGGAGATATGGGAAAAAAACCAGTGGTTTTTATCTCTGAATATTTTAAATTCAACATGATTTCCTCAAGTGTACCTAACATTAAATTGTATCTGTTAGGTAAATAAATAGAGTCACCATCAGTGTTTGCTCCTTTTTTGGGCCTTCATAACCAAATCTCTGAATATCACATCTAGGATCACCCGGATCTTTTGACAGGGGACCTGACCCTCAATGACATCATGACTCGAGTAAATGCAGGCAGAAAGGGCTCTTTGGCAGGTAAATAAATGACTGTGAGTTCCATCTAGGTAGCTGTCGTTAAATTGCATGAACCTTAAAACATGTGGCAAAAGTAAATGAGACCACAGCTTCCTTTATGCTGATAACCTTTGTTTCAGTACTGCTTCTATGGATTTGTAGATGGGAAATGAATTTAAAATCAGAAACAACAGATTATTGATTCTTTAGTAGATATTAGAATTGTGTTGTAAATCACTCATTGATTTTGGATTAAAAAAATTCTAAATGTCTTATTACTGAGACTTTTCTATCTGTTGGGCCTGGGGAAAGGAATATGGGCCTGGGGAAACGAATATGCAGATATTCCTTTCTGATGTGGGGAGTACGGTTCTGTGACTTATGTTACTGTTTATTCCCAGCTCTGTATGACTTGGCTGTCCTTAAAAAAAAGGTTAAGGAGAAAGAAGAAAAGAAGAAGAAGAAAATAAAAATGATCAAATCCGAGGCAGAGGATATGAATGAGCCCCTAAGTAATACTGAAGGGGTCCCACCGCTCTCTCAGGCCCCATCTCCACTGGCAATTCCTGCTATCAAGGAAGAGTAAGTGAACAACAGAGAGAACAGAATGCTCAGAGTAAAAGATTAAACCAAAGGCTCTGCCCAGTTCCCTGGAGCATGTTGCAGCTGGCTGTAAGTGTACTGGGCATGTAAGCCCTGAGTCCTAGCATCCTGCTGGGAAAATGTATTGTGTGCCCCCTTCTTAAATTCTTTTATGACTACTAGGAGGCTTGGGGGCCTGAACCAATCCAGGGTTGTGATCTTGGTCTTTTTTGCTTGTTCTTATATTTTCTTCCCTCATTAGGCCCCTTGAAGACCTCAAACCTTGCCTTGGAATCAATGAAATATCTTCCAGCTTCTTCTCTCTTCTGTTAGAGATCTTGCTGTTGGAGAGTCAGGCTAGCCTTCCCATGGTAAGGTTTTTGGAAAAGTTGTGTGTACATCAGAGTCTTCAGATTATAAAATCTTTAATGGTCGATAGCTTAAGAAGCAAAACTCTGGGTTTCTCACAAAGCTGTGTAGCTAACTTGCTTTGTGACTTGGACACACACTGGACAAGTATGCCCCAGTTTGCTCTCACAGATCGGTAGAATGCTGGTGTAGAAGAGAAAGCTTACTAAGATCTGCCTTACTTTCCCTTAGCTAGAGGAGCGTGTTTTGGATTGGCAGTCTTCTCCAGCCAGCTCCCTTAACAGCTGGTTCTCTGCGGCCCCCAACTGGGCTGAATTGGTGTTACCAGCCTTGCAGTATCTTGCTGGAGAAAGCCGGGGTAAGGTGCTCTTTTTGGTAGGATTAGTATTTTCCTCCCTTTCATCTCATTAATTATGGTAAACCGTTTGTCTTGTCTATTATGCCTTTGCATAATGCCATGCCTCTGAGGTTCCTGCTATCCTGATATACTATGGAACACTCAAAAAACTATCTCAGAGCTCAGGGATGACTGTTATTTGTTACGAGTTTAACACTTTTTCTGACCTGTGTGGCTTGCTTATGTGATCTGTTTCTTGCAGCTGTTCCTTCCAGTTTTTCTCCATTTGTTGAGTTCAAAGAGAAAACCCAGCAGTGGAAATTGCTTGGTAAGTAAGTAATTCACACTACCTACCTAGCAGTAGGTTTTTGTTCTGTTTCCTACCCTCAGCTTCCCTTGCCTTCTAGTCAATGCAGTCCAGCAGCTTGGCAAGAAAGTCAATATTAGGACTTATTTTGCTCTGTGAAAGAATCCTTCAAGACCTTTTTTGTACTCTTTTTTTTTTGAGTTGGAGTCTCACTCTGTCACCCAGACTGGAGTGCAGTGGCACACTCATGGCCACTGCAGCCTCAACCTGCCTGGCTCAGGTGATCCTTCCGCCTCACCCTTCCAAGTAGGTAGAACTGTTTTTAAAGAACAGCATCCTTATTTGTGTTTTAAATTTGTAAAGCTCCACTTAGTTTGTAGGTTGTCATAAAATGCCTCAGAAGTCACTTGGTGACTGTTTCCTGGTGATGGTGATAAGAGGGAAATTCAGAGTTGGTTTCCTATTGAAATTCTCATGTTTCTCTTTGCTTTCTCTTGAGTGCTCTTTAAAAAAAAAAAAAGCTTTGTGGAGAAAGCAGTCATTCCTTATTATTATTATTTTTTCTGTCGCCCAGGCTGGAGTGCAGTGGCACACTCATGTCACCACAGCCTGACCTGCTGGGTCAGGTGATCCTTCCACCTTAACCTTCCAGGTAGCTGGAACCACAGGCATGCATTGCCATACCTGCCTGATTTTCTTGATTTATTGTAGAGATGAGATCTTTTTTTTTCCCCCAAAATGAAACATCTTTAATTTTTCCTTTTCTGTGTTAACAAATCACCAACTTTTCTTTGATAGCAGTAATCTGAAACTCATTCATGCAAAGCAGATACTCCAAGAAAACATACTACAAAAGGACATGAAATCCTTAGTATGAAATGGGGATTGTGTGTTGAATGTCCTCATTCACAAAAACCAAGTTTCTGTGGATCTCTAACATCACATTCCTATACAATATCTGCTGAGGGGGGTCCAGGCATTCCTACACCTCTGGAGAGGATTCTGTGGCAACATCCTTGAATGTCAACAACCCCTGAGAACAACAACTACAGCAACATATATTTACCAAGTGGCAGTGGACTCTAGGCAAAACAAGAGAGTTGAAGATAACCAGATCCAACTGACATAATTACATAGAATTATGCAATAAGATAATGTATTAGAGAATGTTTCTGTGTTACAAATTAAATCTGGGAAAACAGGATGAAATAAAATCCACTCAGCCAGTGTAGACACTTTTTTTGAATGATACAGCATAAATTTGGACACCAACACAGGTATGTACATTTTTCAGTGCTGTATTTACATCACACAGAGTAAGTTGCGTATACTGCTCAGATGGAAAGCTCATAATGAGTTAGAAGGTCCTAGTCAAGTTTTAATGTGTACAACAATGAATTGAATATCTTGTTAAAATGCAAATTCTGATTCAGGAGATACGGAGTTAGCCTGATTTTCTGCACTTTTTTTTTTCAGTTGGTAGGTCTCATTCTTAGCTATGCTTGGGTGTGGTAGCATAATCACAACTCATTGAAACTTCAATCACCTGGCCTGAAGGGTTGCTTCCACCATAGCCTCCAAAGTAGCAGGGACAAATGGGTGTCAGGTGCCAAGGCACACAAATACAACACAACATCCATGCTGAGATAATAAAATAGTAAAATATAATCTCAATCTAATAATAAAGAAATGTGTTTTAAGCAGAAATCCACCTACAGGTATCTTCCATGGCATATAATTTGTAAAAGTATATTGTTTGTTTTTAGCTTCCTAGAGAGCAAGTCTCTTCTAATTATTCTTTATTCAGACCTTCCTGAGTTGTTCTGGGCAGTAACCACCATTCTGGGTAAATGTGCATTTTATTAACCATGTTCTCCATGGAGCTGATGGAGCATCATGTGAAGTCTTAATTGTACATGTTCCCATCCTTCACTTGTATCTGAGGATCTACCCTATTATCAATTGGAATCTTGGGTATCCACACCTTCTCAAGTTCCCCAGCCACAAGAGAACATTTTTAATACTGCAGCTGCAGATCGTACATTCAAGGTGAGAACAATTAATGGCAACTAGGCAGCATGGATGATGAGAACAGAGTGGTCTCTAGTATGTAGGGAGACGTGTCCTTCAGAGTCCTTGAATATCACAAGAACAAAATTAGTTGAAACAAACTTACTAGGCAGGGCCATCACAAATAGTATAGTTTTAAAAATGACATTCCTTCTGACTTGGGACACATTTACCTGAGACCAGACATTCTTTTCCTTTTTCTCCTACTTCTCTGGGATTACTTTTTTTTTTTTTTTGAATCGGTGTCTCACTCCATCACCCAGTCTGGAGTGCAGTGGCAAGCTCACAGCCACCTAGCGTCAACCTGCTGGGCTCACGGCTCAGGCAATCCTTCTGCCTCAGCCTTCCAAGTAGCTGTAACTGTAGTCACACGTTAGTATGCCCAGCTTTATTTTTGATGTATTGTAGAGGAGGTCTTGCCAAGTGGCTCAGGCTGGTCTTCATCCCACGGGTTCAGGCAGTCCACCTTGGCCTCCCAAACTGCTGGGATTATAGGTTGAACCGCCGAGCCCGGCCCTGTGGGATTTCTTATCAGGTGAGATGATCTGGACAGGTCACAAGGTGACAAGAGGCTGAAGCGACATGTGACATGCGACATGCGTGGATTCCAGAGAGCGGTACAAAACTGAGAGGAGATGAAATCTTGCCATGTTCCTCAGGCTGGTCTTGAACCCCTGAGCTTGGGTAATCCTCTTATCTCTGCCTTCCAAAGTGTTGGGATTATAGGCGTGAGCCACCACACCAGGCTCATTCCTTATTTATTACATTCATTCAGCTTGTAGGTGTTGACACCATGTCAGGTACTGGGGGTATTTTTCCTAAGTTAGACAGTGTGCTCCCCTCATGGAACTTAAGGTCAGTTTGGGAAACAAATATTCATTCAGATTAAATAGTAAACTCTGATCGTTTCTGTAAAGGAAATTTCAGAAAGGATGGGAGTTTATCATAGGAGTTGGTGTAGTCTGGAGAGGCAAGGAGGACCTTTCTGAGGAAGCTGTGTTTGAGTGAAGATAGGTGATGAGTAGGACCAAGCTAGGCAAATCGAGGGAAAGAGTGTTCCAGGTGGAGGAAGCAGTATCTGTTAGTAGTACTTGGGGAAGATTCTGTTTAAAACAGACACACAAACCTGTGAAAGAGACATGATAATCTGGACCCGGGTAGAGAGAATGGATACATTTGAGAAAGTGGTAGAAGCCACAGGACTTGGTTGTGAATTGGCTATGGGAGTGAAGGAAGAGCAGTGTTAGCATGGCCTCTGCTAGATTTGTAGGAAGGCCCCATTCATCAAGGTAGGTGGCTATGACAGATTGGGCTTTGGGGTGGTAGAAGCATGAGTTTAGTTTGGATGTGCTGAGTTGGAACTGCCTTTGAGGTATTTAAGTGGAGTTGTTGAATAGTAGGATATGTGGAGTTAGCATTCCTGTCCTAGAATTAAGGTGGAGAGCCATTGGCATGTATGTGGTTGAGGGCATGGATGCCATTACCTCCAGGGGAAAGTGTCAAGTGAGGAGGGAAGAGGGCCGAGGAAACTCATGGCAGAAGAGACTGGAGAGCATGTGGGCAGGAGGTGACTACTGAGATAGGAAAATCCTGGTGGAGTCTTTGGAGCCCAAGGCACAAGAGTGCCTAAAAAGTGGAGATTGGATGTTAGCATTCCTGAAAGATTCAGTAAGATATGTGGAAGAAATTGCCAGTATTTTAGTGAGAGTGATTTGATGAGAATTAAAGCTAGTGTGAGTGGAAGGTGACCATAACCACTGACTGCAACACTTCCTGACTGGGGGGTTGGAGTAGCCATGGTGAGAATACTTCTACTAGGGCTTGGCAGGCTGTTTTGAACAGGGCCAGATAATACATTTTTTAAGCTTGTGGGACAGATGCTTTCTGTTGCATGTACTCAACTCTGCCGTTGTTCAGAGCTTTCTGCAGATAGTGGTATTGGTGGTATTGTGTATTTACTAGTGAAAGCAAAGATAAGTGTCTTAGTGAACATTGTCTAAACAGCCGCTTTGAGAGGGGTTAGCTGCATTCTTCACACAGCAGACCTGGGTGATGGTTCCATGCCTTCTAGCCTGGGCAAGAGAACTACGTACTATTCATTGTGTGCCAGGTGCTGCAGTCAGAGCCTCAACAAAGTGACCTGAGAGGAGGACACAGAGGGAAAGTGCTCGTCTCTTTCTGGGCAGGTCATTGAGAGGTCAAGCCTTTTCTTGCCCTGGGAACTTCTTATTGCTGTGCTAGTGCACACAATGCCTCTGTGTCCCTACTAGCCAAAAACCTTTTCTCTCCTACAAGAGTGGGATTACTTCCCTGGTGTAAGCTATCATTACATTCTTTGTGACATCTACTTTTTTTTTTGAGTTGGGTGTCTCACTTTGTCACCCAGGCTGGAGTGCAGTGCCACGGTCATGGCTACTGCAGTCTCAGCCTGATGAGCTCAGGCTGTCCTCTGCCTCAGCCTTCCAAGTAGCTGGAACTACAGGTGCGGTGCGTGCCACCATGCCTAGCTAATTTTTTTGATTTATTGTAAAGACGAGATTTTGCAAAGTTGCCCAAGCTGATCTTGAACCCCTGGGTTCAGGCAGTCTTCTCACCTTTGCCCTACAAAGTGCTGGAATTACATGAGTGAATTGCTGTGCCTGGCTAACCTCCCACTTTCTGAGTAATTGTATTTATTAAATGTGCTCTTTCCTCACTTGACTGTAAACTCCATGAGGGTGAAGAAAATTCACTGAATGACCCTGGCTTCACATAGAGTGCTTGGCACTCAGCAAATAAATACTGAGTGAATGATTTAATTAAGTGGCATCCAAGAACGATAGTCCAGGCAGACTTCCTCTGACTGGAAGGGCAGTGAATGTGCAAAGGATCATTGCCATAGCTCCTGATATGGTCTCTGTCTGGCACAGGTATAGCAAGTAAAGAGAAAGTGGCATTCTCAATACCTTAGATCTTGTTTTTTGGTTTTTTTTTCCTCTTATAGGTCAGTCCCAAGATAATGAAAAGGAATTAGCTGCCCTTTTCCAACTGTGGCTAGAGACCAAAGACCAGGCCTTCTGTAAGGTATGGTTTTTAAGAAATACCAGATCTTACTCATTAGTTTTTCAGAGTCCTTAAGTTAGCCAGAATTCTTTAGTTCATTTACCTTTTAATGTTTTCCTTTTCTCCAGCAAGAAAATGAAGACAGCTCAGATGCCACAACACCTGTCCCTCGGGTGTGAGTACAATACTCTAATGGTGGGTGGTAATGAAACAGTAGTTGAAGGTACTGCCATGGTTTTGCTGATATTTAGAGCTGATATTTAGTGCTGATGTTAGAGCTGTAATGGACTCTAGAGATCCTAGGGATTCTTACCTGCCTCAGCATACCTGAGAAGGACAGCACACTCCCCTCAGAGTGACTCCCCCCAAGGGCTTCTTGACTGGGGGAGAGGACTGTGCCATCGAGCTTCTGAGGGGCATGTGGTCTACCTTGTAGGTGAACATACTTTATCATCAGTATACTGCTCCCTGGGTTCCCTCTTTGAGAATGGTTAATCCACCTACCTCATTTTACCAATGTATTAAGGCGTGAGGTTGACTCACTGAAGATTAGTGGCAGGGCCCTGACTAGAACTGAGGTCCCTTGACTCTTAGTATCACATCGTCTTGTGCTTCTGTTTCCAGCCTTGTGTGGTTCTATACTGCGATTTTTCTTTTTTTTTAGTTGGAGTCTCACTCTGTTGCCCAGGCTGAAGTGCAATGGCACCTCAGCCTTCCAAGTAACTGGAACTACAGATGTGCGCCACCACACCTGGCTAATTTTTTGATTTATAGTAGAGATGAGGTCTCACCATGTTGCCCACGCTGGTCCCAAACCCCTGAGCTCAGGCTGTCCTCTCACCTCAGCCTCCCAAAGTTCTGGGATTATAGGTGTGAACCACTGTGTCTGGCCTTATAGTTAGATTTTTGAATGCCAATGCAGAGGCCCAGTGTAAGTGTGGCAGAACTGTTGTGTCGTGTAATAGGGGTGTGGAACTCAAGTTCTGGGTACTTTCCCAGGAGGCAGAAAAACTGCCATTGTCATCTAACACTCTTGAAACCCTTTATTTCTCTAAGGTGAATTTTTTGTTGCTATTAGAATGGGCTTACATAGCTGCAAGACTGAAAACAGTAGGTAAAAATGTCAGCCTTTTTCTTACCTACCCAATACTTTGCTGAATTTCTAAGAATCTAGTACTTTTGGAAATACCAACAGGAGTTAACTTGGTAGGAACTGTAAAGTGGGCTTTTCACCTTTGCATGAACTGAGTGCTTATGAAGAGAAATCTTTCCAAGTTGCCGAGGAAGTGGTTCTGAAGAGGAGTGATGGGTCTGACTCATGTGCCAGCTCTCAGGGTTGACACAGAATTCTTTATGTTCTA
Source organism: Carlito syrichta (assembly GCF_000164805.1). Classification (NCBI taxonomy): domain Eukaryota; kingdom Metazoa; phylum Chordata; class Mammalia; order Primates; family Tarsiidae; genus Carlito; species Carlito syrichta. Next base: position 112,306 of record NW_007252916.1, on the reverse strand, counting down.
GAAGAACTGACTATGTGGTGCGGCCCAGCACAGGGGAGGAGAAACGGGTTTTTCAGGAGCAGGTAAGAAATACCTAGAAGTCTCTGTGAGCCATGCAGAGAAAAGCTCTGAGCCTGACTCTCTTTGAGCCCACACTCTTGGAGAAAATCCACTCCTTTCACTTTAGATACTCTGTTGCTTGAGATTGCTTGTTGGGGTGGAATGGTATGAGGAAAAGGAATAAGAAATGCTTTGATATTCTTTTTTTCCAGGTAACGAAGTACATTTATATTTACCTCTTTGTCCTTTTGCTCAGTGTCCAGCTCTGAGGACCATTTTTTCCCCCACTGTATTTGGCTCAATATTCTAGTAAAATCACCTGTTTCCTTCCTGTTTTATTTTTCTTTTGTAGAGATGGGGTCTCACTATGTTGTCCAGGCTGGTCTTAAACTCCACAACTCCATGTGAATTTCCTTATAGAAAGAACCTCACTCATTTTGACTTAGAAGCCTTGTTCCTTCTCTGTTTGTAGGAGCGTTATAGGTACAGCCAACCCCATAAGGCGTTCACCTTTCGCATGCATGGCTTTGAGTCCGTGGTGGGGCCAGTGAAGGGCGTGTTTGACAAGGAGACCTCACTCAACAAGGCTCGGGAGCATTCACTGCTGCGCTCTGACCGGCCTGCCTATGTCACCATCCTGTCTCTTGGTATGTGCCCTCTATTCATTATCAGGGTTCCCTTTTTTGATCCCAGAGCTTTTCTCTAATTAACCTGAACTCCATTCTCCCTTTTCCCTCTTTCATCCAGGGATGTCTTTGAGGGTCAGGCATAATTTTCAGAAGCTTTGGAGTTTGTGAATTGAAGGAGAAATTTGCCCAGAGACTGATGCCAGGAATCAGTGTTTCTTCCTGAAGTCTGGCCTTACAATTGTGTTCATTTAGGAATTGCTAGGCCACCTGAATAGTTATGTTATGTGTAGGAATTTTCTTCCTCCAGGCTGTGATTCCTTTAAAAATGAGAGTTCTTAACCTTTTTGTGTGCCATGAGTCCATTTGCAGTCTGTTGGAACCTTTGGAATTATGCTTTTAACTGCATAAAATAAAACGTGTAGAGTTACAAAAGAAATCAGTCGTGTTAAAATAGTTAATGACGGTATTAAATTTGGTACAGAAATAGATATGCTTTTATTTTAATACTGTATGACAAGATCCGGCAGCAGGTCTTAGCGATAACTGTAATTTTCAGATAGTGATGAGTGTAAATGATATTTTGAACTTTTCTGCAATAATGTTAATACATGAAAATATTTGGTTTCTATTATACCATCATAGCACTCCAACATATGCTTTGTCATCTTAGTTCATAATTGAAGAAAATACAAAATTTCAGTTAAAGATATAATTTCTTCCCACCCAAGTTCACAGGCCCACTGAGTTCTAAGGTGGTTTGCCTAAAAGTCTGACAGGTATAGGAAACTCCATTGACAAAGGTGCCAGCCATGAGGGGGGAGTTGGTGAGTTGGTGGGGTAGAGGAGCAGGATCCCCAGGGAGCTTCCCCTACCAGAGCAGGTTGGGAGACGGTCATCAAGAGGGAGCCTGGCTTGACTCTTGGACTTTGCGTTTTCTGCTGTCATCAGTTCGGGATGCGGCTGCTCGACTGCCAAATGGAGAAGGCACACGGGCAGAGATCTGTGAGCTCCTTAAAGACTCCCAGTTTCTTGCACCAGATGTCACCAGCACTCAGGTAGGATGGAGAAGACATTACTTTTGCTTTGTTTTAGAATGATTTAAGAAAAATTATTAGGAAATGTCACATATAACAAAGTTTTAAAAAAGGATATCTTGAAAAATGCATAGTGGTGACCAACCAAGATCCTTTACTGTCAGTGAAGCACAGATTTGGCTCTCGGCTTTCTTTTAGCTTATGATAAAGGAAAGAAGGCCAATCACTTACTCAGTTCACAGTATCCTTACAGTGAAAACAGGTCAGTATCCAGTAGTCTTACAGCATTTATTGTTTTGCCAAATGATTTGACAAAACATTGGGAGTACACAGCTGGGCTTAAATATAATCTCTTTACCAGCTGTAACTTCACATCCAGTGTTTTTTTTATCTAGAGTACAATTACCTTCTGTTATCTGAGTCTGACTTATTTCTTCCCTTTGCTCTGGTTTGTAGGTGAATACAGTAGTGAGTGGTGCACTGGATCGGCTTCATTATGAAAAAGACCCTTGTGTGAAGTATGACATTGGACGAAAGCTGTGGATCTACCTGCATCGTGACCGAAGTGAAGAAGAGTTTGGTGTGTGAGGCCCCTGGGCAGTGTGTTCAGCTAGATTAGGATTCCTTTTGACTTTCTGGCCCAGACAGGAGAGGATTCTAGAGGCAGGATTCAGCCCACCAGTGAGGCACTGGTTTTTAGCAGAATCTTCTTCCTTAGTATACTGAGGTTAAACTCTTGCCAAAGCTTACCACTCTTGTTTACAGAGCGGATTCACCAAGCACAAGCAGCTGCAGCTAAAGCTAGAAAAGCCCTTCAGCAAAAACCTAAGCCTCCATCCAAGGTGGTAAGTGAGAGCAACTGCTTAGGGATTCTGGGATGGCAGCAACTAAGAGTTACTGCTAAATGGCTTTCATTTACCATAGTACATGTCTTTCTTGGAAACCTTCTGACACCTACAGGTAAATTTCCTTTTATCTTCCATTCTAGAAGTCTAGTAGCAAGGAGAACTCCATAAAGGTTCTCAGCAGTGGCCCTTCTGAGCAGAGCCAGATGAGCCTCAGTGACTCCAGCATGCCACCCACCCCAGTCACCCCTGTAACCCCCACCACGCCAGCATTGCCTGCCACTCCGATCTCCCCTCCACCTGTGTCATCGGTGAACAAAAGTGGCCCTACCACCATCTCCGAACCAACTAAATCTAACTCAGGGTGAGCATCTCCTTTCCTTCTCCTCCAAATTCCTTTTGTATATATGCCCTAAGTGCCTGGTTTTTTTTTTATTTTGCCCTGATTTTCCTTCTAGGGTTCTTCTAGTGTCCTCACCAACAATGCCACAGCTAGGAACAATGCTTTCCCCAGCTTCCAGCCAGACTCCACCTAATTCTCAGGCTGCTGCCCGGGTTGTGAGTCACTCTGGCTCAGCTGGACTGTCCCAGGTGCGAGTGGTGGCCCAGCCTAGCCTTCCTGCTATTCCCCCGCAGTCAGCAGGGCCAGCCCAGACACTGCCACAGATGCCAGCAGGACCACAGATCCGGGTTCCAGCTACTGCCACACAGACCAAAGTAGTGCCCCAGGTAAACAGGGAAGCTGCAGGTCATTGGGTGGCAGGGAAAGCGGAACTAGTGGTGGGCTGATGGGTCAAGTAGGCAGAACCTGGGTCAGGACTGAGACATCATAGATTATTGCTGTTGCTGATGATGGACGCCAAATCAGCTCATTTAATGTTCAAACCTGGGTAAGAATTTTTACATATTGTATTTTATATGTTGGGAGTCAGTAAATGAGTGATTTACTCAGGATTCTGACATCAGGACCGTGGTAGAGATGGGGTATAAATCCAAATCTTGTTGAGTCTAAATCTCAGACTTCTTCTATGGCGCCTCTAGTTTCAGCCATTTAACTAGTTGTGTGAATTTAGAGGAGTTGTATCCTCTTTGCCTCAGTTTCCTTTACTGTAAACAAGGTGTACTATATTCTCAGTGTGTAGGAATAACATATTATTTAATTGTTAAATGTAAAGATATTCTGAAAATTAAGCTGTTATACACAAATAAGACCTTTGTGTCTACAGCCATACCACTCTGAACATGCCCAGTCTTGTCTAGTCTTGGAAGACACTTATGTACTTTTTAGAGAATGATGATTCCCCTTAGCACAGTTAGATTAGAAGTACTCTTAGAGGAATACTTCCTGGGTGGTAAATGTGGGAGACCTTTTTTGGAGTGCTGTTCTGCATCTTAGTGTCTAATTTAGCTCTTGGCCTCATGCCCTGAACTAGACAGTAATGGCCACCGTTCCAGTCAAATCACAGACTGCAGCAGCCACTGTGCAGCGGCCTGGACCTGGGCAGACGGGGCTTACAGTGACAAGTCTCCCTGCTGCAGCTAGCCCCGTGAGTAAGCCAGCCACAAGTTCTCCTGGGACCTCTGTGCCAAGTGCCTCCACAGCTGCCGTTATTCAAAACGTCACAGGACAGAACATTATCAAGCAGGTAGGTGGGCCTCTTTCCAGGAGATTCTTACTCCTTTGTCCTAAAGCAAGAACTGCTGAAATTGGAGGTTCTTGACCAGACTGGGAGCCTGTGGGAAGAAGATATGTCATCTTTGACCCTTAGTTTATAGGTACTTAGGATGTGAGTTCACACCAAAAGCTGTGCCACCTTTATAGATGCTGAAGAGATTTCTTCTATTTCTTTCTGTAATTCAGCATTTAGTAGTTGAGTTTTTTGGATTTGGAGTAAATGCTCTATGAATTTATTTAAAGACTTGTGGCATAATTTATTCAAATTCCCATGGCCATGTTTTATTGGCTTTTCGGTTTACCACTAGTAAAAGTAGAATATATTTGTACTTTATTACTTGTGAATATAAAATGATAATTGTTGAACTTCAAGAATTGTTAAGCAGAATAGCGACTAATACTGATAGGAGTGTTTCCCATGTGCCTGCACCGTGCTAATAAGCATTTTATACCTGTTAAATATAATAATCTAATCCTCATAGCTCTGTAGTTTGGCACTTTTGTTATCCTTGTTTTAAAGATGAAAAAGTGGAACTACATAACAAAGTAACATTTTTTTTTCATTCAAGAAAACTGAATGTCTGTCATGTGCCAGGCGCTGTCCTAAGTATTGGGAATTTAGTGGTATATTAAACAGACTAAATCCCTGCCTTCATGGAATTCATATTCTCTTAAGAGCTGGGAGATAAAGACGTCAGTGTCAGGCAGTAATAAATGTTGTGAAAATCAGCAGACAGACGAAAGTGTGGAGAGTGGTAGTGTGCTGTTTTAGCTAGGGTAATAAGAGAGGGCCTATCTGAGGTGGTGACATTAGAGAGAGAGGAATGGAGTTCAAGAGCTTGTCGCATAATGATGATTGAGGGTGAAACGTCCCAGGCCTAGAAATGGCAAGTGCACCTGTATCAGGCGATGGTTGAGGAACAGCAGGAAAGCCATCAGGACTGAAGCGTAGTGAGGAAGTGTGAGGGTATAGGAAGATGAGGTGGGGAGAGGCTGCCAGTGTTTAGATTATACAGGGCTTGGAGGTTGATTTAAATGTGATAGGGAGCTGCTGGAAGATGGTGATCCAGGGTGACTTGATCTGGTTTGCATTTAAAGAAACACCTGGCAACTGAGTAGAATAAACTATGGGGAACAAGAATGGAAGCAGGGAAATCATGTAGGATCCCATAGTTGGAGTAGTCCAAGCTAAATGCAATGCTGGCTTAGGGTGGACTGAGCAATCTTTAGGGGTGGTGAGAGTGGTGGTGAGGGTACAGGTGAAGGGAGAGCCAGCCAGTATGGTTTTTTGGTGACTCTAGTAGGGGTCTGAGAGGAGGAAGGTGAGAATGCTCCCATGGCTTTGGCTTTAGTGGCTGGATAGATAATGGCATCATTTACCATTAGAGGAAAATTGAGGTGTGGAGACTGTGAGACAGACAGAGAAAAGTGCTTGCGAAGGAGGTAGCAGCACTTGTGTCTGTGCAGTGACAGTATGAGATGAGACTTGTTGGATGTGGATCATGAGTGTGCGTGATGGGACCAGGGGATTGGTGGCTTTGGATGATGGGTTCAAAAGAGAAAGTAAGGTGAGGAAGTGAGTATGGTTGCCTATGAGGACAATCTGCACCTGTGGGTTCTGTGTCCTATGATTCAACTTACTGTGGCTTGAAATATTCAGAAAAAAACTTTTAAAATAACAGTACAATAAAAATATACAAATTTAAAAACCAGTACAATAACTACATAGCATTTACTTTGTACTAAGTATTGTAAGTAATCTATAAATGATTTAAAATACACAGGAGAATGTGCATAGGTTATATATAGCTACTACATCATTTTATAAAAGGGACTTGAGCATCCATAGATTTTGGTATCTGCATGAGGGGTCTGTCTACTTGGTCCCTAGCAGATACCTAGGGATGACTGTATAGGTAATTTTTAGAGGAATTTTGCAACTGAAGAGAGCAGAGAACTGGAGTGGAATGTGGAGTGGAGTGAAGTAGGTAGAAGGAGGTGTGGAGTTAACTGTAGTTGGTTGGTTTTTCAGGTGGGAAGTGTTGTAGCATGTTTGCATTCTGATGGCCGTAGTCCAGTAGAGGGGAGAAAGTTGATCATGCCACAGCGAGAGAAAGTCCCTGAGTACAACTGGTAGCGTCTATGACACATGGGAGAATTGGCCTTAGGAGTTAGGAAGCTGGGTGTGGTGGCACACACCTGTGGTCCCAGCTGCTTAGGAGGCTGAGGTGGGAGGATAGTTTGATCCTAGGAATTCAAGTCCAGCTAGTGAAACAGAGCAAGATCCTGTCTCAAAAAAAAAAAAAAGATAGGAGTTGGCATAGGAACCCAAGAAGTTTGGCTCCAAAACCCATACTCGGAACCACCATGCCACACTGCTCTCAAAATGAAGGTTAGTCCAAATAAAAATAGAAATTTTTGAGACAGTGAAATGTGAATACATATATACTGATACTATATTAGGTAGTGAAGATAGCTGTGTGTGTGTGTGTGTGTGTGTGTGTGTGTGTTAGTTTCAAAAGTCCTTTTCTAGGTTGCAGCAAAAGAATAGATCTTGAATTTACTTTAAAATGTTTCAATTTCTTCCCCCCATCTCTCCCCCACCCAAGGTAGGGAAGGATGAATAAAACAAGATTGACAAAGTTAGATTTTTATTTTATTTTTTGAGTTGGGAGTCTCACTCCATTGCCCAGGCTGGAGTGCAGTGGCACGCTCTCAGCCATCCCAGTGTTGACTTGCTGGGCTCAGGTGAGCCTCAGTCTTCTAAGCAGCTGGAACTACAGGCGTGTGCTACCACGCCTGGCTATTTTTTGTTTTTTTATTGTAGAGATGAGGTCTTGCCAAGTTGCCCAGGCTTTTCTCAAACCATGGGCTCAGGTATTCCCCTCACCTCGACCTCCCAAAGTGCTGGGATTACAGGCTTGAGCCAGAGTTAGAAGTTTTGAAGCTAGGTGAAGGGTAAATGGGTTTGTTATGCTATTCTTTACCTGTGAATGTTTACTATGATTCACAATACAAAAGTTCAAAAGATATATGAAACATAAACCCATGAAATGGAAGTTTGACTAATTCTGCTGTGTCACTAATTTAGCATCTTGAATCTCTCATCAATGCTGCTTCTCCCCATTCAGGTGGCAATCACTGGGCAGCTTGGTGTGAAGCCCCAGACAGGCAACAGCATTCCACTCACAGCCACTAACTTCCGCATCCAGAGTAAGGATGTATTGCGTCTGCCACCCTCTTCCATCACTACAGATGCCAAGGGTCAGACGGTTCTGCGAATCACTCCGGACGTGATGGCCACGTTGGCCAAATCCCAGGTTACCACAGTCAAATTGACTCAGGACCTCTTTGGGACAGGAGGCAGCACTACAGGCAAAGGCATCTCTGCTACCTTACATGTCACTTCCAATCCAGTCCATGCAGCTGATAGCCCTGCAAAAACCAGTTCAGCCAGTGCCCCTTCATCCACTCCAACAGGTACCACCGTGGTAAAAGTGACTCCTGACCTCAAACCAACAGAAGCCTCAAACTCGGCTTTTCGCTTGATGCCAGCTCTTGGTGTGAGTGTGGCAGACCAGAAAGGAAAAAGCACGGTAGCCTCTTCAGAAGCAAAACCAGCTGCCACTATCCGCATCGTGCAGGGCTTGGGGGTGATGCCTCCTAAAGCAGGCCAGACCATCACAGTTGCAACCCACACCAAGCAAGGGCCCTCAGTAGCCAGTGGGTCTGGAACTGTCCACTCTTCAGCAGTATCCTTGCCCAGTATGAATGCTGCTGTGTCCAAGACTGTGGCTGTGGCTTCTGGGGCTGCAAGCACCCCCATCAGCATCGGGACAGGAGCCCCCACTGTGCGGCAGGTCCCTGTCAGCACCACGGTTGTGTCCACATCCCAGGCTGTGAGTAACTGGTGATAAAGAATAACTCTTCTTTCCAGGAAACTTTTTAAGGCTGTTAAACACCCCTCTCTCCCAACGCGACAGACTCCTTAAGGACTAGGGAATATTTAGGAATGGAAATTAGAAACCCTGTTTATATCACTTCATTTGACCCAACTAGATTTGTTTACTGATAGACATTTTTGTTTTCTTTTGAAACACAATTTATAAAAGAATAGTACTTGTATACATTATTTTAAAATATTAAAAGAACAGTGCAGATGAAATAAAATTTCTTTCACCATATTGCAGTTCTCCCTTCATGAGGACTAATTACTCTTGGTAATTTGGGATTTATCTTCCTAGTCCTTTTCCTAAGCATTTTGATACATAATGCACATAGTTAAAAAAAAAACAACAACTGAAAACCTGTGAGAGACCTTAATCTATATATTGTTCTATGATTTGCTTTATTTATTTTTTTAAAATGTCTTGGGGATTGTTCTAGGCCATATATAGATACTAACTGGGGGGTTCTTGATATCGTAGTAATCTATAGAAGTGGTTCTGTTAAAGGGCACGTTTCCACTTGTTAACCAGTGCTACAGTGACTGTTCTGGATTCATGGAGGTATACATAGTGAAAGTTTTAATATTCCAGTTGTGCTACAAAAAAGGCCATACCAACATGCACTCCCTTCAGCAAGTCTCCTGTTTCCCCTAGACTTTAACCAGTGCTGTTATCACATCTCTCTCTCTTTTTTTTATATTACATCTCTTTAGCTTTGTGTATATGTCTGACTGGTGAAAAGGAGTTTTTCTGATTTCATTTCTCTAGTGTGAGTGAATAAATTTTTGCCAATTTTCTTTCGAAGTAGTTGGCTTTTTCATATTGTATGAGATAGTCCTTTATATCTTCTGGATGTTCTTTATAGAAATATTCTCTTCCAATCTGTCAGCTTAACTTCACATATGGAGACTTTTTTTTCTATAAGTATTTATAATTGTATCTGATTATATCCATTAGCGTTTTCTCTAATCTTTTCTAGGTTTTGTGCCTGTCCCCTTTTCAACCCAGGGTTATAAAATATATTTTGTGTTTACAAAAAGTTTAATTGTTAATTTATTTGAAATGTATTTTTATGAATGGCATGAGGTGTGTAGGGATCTCATTTCATAGTTTTCAAATTATGCCAAAATCATCAGCTGTCCCTTCTTCACTACCTTTAAATACTACATTTCTCATAAATCAGGTTTCCATATCAACAAAAGTATGTTTCTGGATGGATGTGTGTTTATTTTTTAGTCTCTAACACAGTTCCACTTTATAAGCTACAGGGTGAGACCCAAAAAACCCGGAATTTATTTATTTTAAAAATGTGTATTTATTCTAACATGTTTAAACTTCAGTCACCTTCTAAGTACTCTTTGTTTGATGCAATACACCCATTGAGACACTTTCCACTGTGCAAAACAGTTTTTGAACTCATTGATTTTGATGCCTTTTAGAGCTTCTGCTCTTTTGTGTTTCATTTCCTTCACATCAGCAGAACATTTTCCTTTGAGGACTTTTTTCACTGGGGAAACAAAAGTCATGTGGGGTAGAATAGGGTGAGTGGGGATGGGGATCATGCTGTTTTTGGTTAGAAACTGTGGAACACTTAGCACGGTTGTGGGCAGGTGTGCTCATAAATCACCCATCGCCGGGCTTGGTGGCTCAGCCTGTAATCCCACGCCTTTGGGAGGCTGAGGTGAGCGGATTGCCTGAGCCCGCGGGTTCGAGACCCACCTGGGCAGCGAGACCTCATCTCTACAATAAATCAAAAAATCAGCCGGGCGTGGTAGCACACGCCTGTAGTTCCGGCTACTTGGAAGGCTGAGGCGGAAGGATCACCAGAGCCCAGCAGGTTGAGGTTGCAGTGGCTGGGAGCGGCCACTGCACTCCAGTCTGGGCGACAGAGTGAGGCTCCAACTCAAAAATAAATAAATAAATCACCCATCATGAAATAAGCAAAGGTGTTGAAAGAATCTCCAAAAAAAATTCACTGAAGCTGAAATGTAGCCTCTCACAACAATGCTAGTTTGTATACCGATGCTGATGGGTTCCTAGGATATTTACCTAGTGGGGGAAGCCTGTGCTTAAATGGGACCCACACTCCAAAAAATAATTCTGACTTTTTTTTGGTTCCCTTTTGTTTGTAGGTAAAGGTTAATTTGGGATAAAATCCTGAATGATGAAGAAAGACACTAGTAAAACTAACACACAAAGAAAAAAACTCTAATACAGTGTGTGTTTTTTGTTTTTGTTTTTTTTAAAGCAGGATTTATTGAGAGGACAGAAAAGCTCCCACAGTGGGGGGGAACCCAAGGGGGTTGCCCCACAGTGTGGTTTAAAGGAAGAATCTTTATTTAGGTTTCTATAGTTTCTATATCACAGAAGTTAAAATGAGATGGGGAATCTGCACTTACTTGATTCACTTCTGTTTCTCTTAAGTCTAAGAAAACTCTGTATTAAGTTTATGTTAAACTTTTCTTTGTCTATAGCTGTGCAATTTAAGTTTATGTTTTTATGTTAATTTAATATTTTTGAATAATTATTTGAAATTAATTTTTTGAATGGTACTATTTTTATTTAAAAGGCTATAGACAAAAAATTTCATATTAATCCATTAACCCCAAATTTAGGTTTATGTTAGTTATTCTCAGCTTTTTTGATTTTAATCACGTGTCTTGGTTCTTTAGTTTTTTTTATTGAAATTGTTCCATATCTATGAAAATGAATTGGTTACTATAAATATTTACTATTGTGTATCTCTTGTTTTCATTAGAAGTCACATAAATATCAACTATAATCAAATAGTTCATAGAAAAAAAGAACATATTTTTTTTTAATCCAGTATTTGAAGAACTGGATTAAAAACCAATGCCTCAGAATGTCAGAGTGATTAAAGTAAACGAAAGTGAATAAAAATATATTGGCAAAAAATCCTTTTCCTGACACGAAAATGTTCTATCCAGTGCCATTTATCCTATTATGATCAATCTAGCAACCTCCTGCACCTTGAGGAGGTGAATCTCCCCCATTTACTTTTAAATTATATTTTCTAATCTAAAAAAAAAAAATCTAGGTAAATGTGGAGAGCGTTTGGTGGAACAGAAGTAGTGAATGGTGCTCCCCCCGCCCCATTCTAGTCAACTAGTTAGACTGATTCCTGAAGGGATAATTTTGGTTGGTAAGCAACAAAGGCATTTTTGGGGAAGAAAATAAAACCATAAGTAAATCTATGTGTAGACCCTACCTGTTGACATCTTTGTTTTTTAACAGGCTACAAATTGTGAGTAAACTGTATGGAGAGTGGTGTGGGGACCTGCAACACAGTTTTGCGGCTGAGTGCCTGGCTTCTTTAGAATTAGTCTGCTCATAGGAAATGTCTATGCCCTTTCTTAGCTCCTGTCAGCTACTCCTCTTTAATTGTCTTTTAAAAATCAGATTTAATTTACGTGAGGTTTTAATGCATATAAATTTTAAAACCAATGCATCCAGAAAACAGGTGATGTAGTGACCTATCTTAACCAGCTTGAAGCCCCCAAAGACTAGGCCTTTTCAGTTCTTAAAAAATTTTTTATTCTTCAACCTTATTAGCTTGGAAGTTGGACTTTTCATTTGGTTGAGTTTATTATTAGTGTTCCTTAACTAACCTCTCTTATCGCTGGGAGAAATGGAAAGCACCTGGAGTGTAATCTGTTGTAATTCAGCAAGCCCTGCTCTTTGTTCCCCATCACTGCACTTGGCACTCCAGAGAAGTGTAGTCGTGTGCTTGCTGTATTAACTCTTGAGCTCTATTGTCCTTCCTCACATTAATTTCATCAAACAGTAGTGTGCCAAGCACTGTGCCATGTCTTGGGGGATACAGAGATGAAAAAGACTACCTTTTAAGAAGCTCAGAATCTAGGACTGTGTTTAGGTGAACACACACCTGCCTTTGCGATTTAGGTACAGGCTTTATTCTGTTGAAAGTAGATGGAATTGGTTGCTGCTGCTTTGGGTAACATGCAGTAGGACATAGCAGATCAGATGACACCTGATTATGGTATTTGAGTGATTTTATTAGTGCTACCTGGGCCCAATCCTCAGGGATATTGAGATGCAGGTGGGTATCATGACTGAAAAAGTCTGTAGTGCTTGCCCCTTAGTTCCTGTTGCCCTATAGGTGACACTTGGTGGTTTTCTTTATTTCCCTCTATCTTACAAAACCTGATTGCTTTTTCTCTTTAGGGGAAGCTGCCTACGCGGATCACAGTTCCACTCTCTGTGATTAGCCAGCCAATGAAGGGCAAGAGTGTGGTCACAGCCCCCATCATCAAAGGCAACCTTGGAGCCAAGTGAGTGCTGTGTTGTAGTGAAGGAACCAATTTGGGGGGTGGAGGTGGCAGACAGGGCATAAGTATCAGGCTTTGTCACAGAATGGGAATGTGGCTGTTCTTTCAGGTGTGGTCTTTCTGGGGTCCCCCTTTGATCTCTTTCCTTCATTGTGTCCATCAACATCATTTATAGAACACCTAGTACTATTTTAGGTGCGGTGATTAAAACAGGCAAAAATCCATGCTGTCTCCAAGCTTACATTGTAGAACAGGGAGAGGAATAATTAAAAAGCATTATACTATATTGGGCAGTGATGTGTACTGAGGAGACTAGCAAGGAAGGGGTGGGAGGTGCTGGGGTGGGGCTTAGGTGAATGTGATGCAAGCCTCCTTTTGACATTTGAGCTTTAAACCTAAAACAGTTCAAAGGATAAGGGTCACCTGGTGCTCTGGCCTAAACAGGGATAAAGAGTACGATGAAATCAGTCTAGTGTCTCAAGACAGCTTGTGTGATGAGGCTATTGTGGTAAGGTTTCTTGCCAGGAGCACATACTTCTGGGGCCCTGTCCATTACTCCCACTGGTCAGGGCACAGAGCCTAGGGCATCAGGGCACTGGGTGCTTCTGGGTTTGCTCTTTTCTTCTGCCATGGGAAGTATAGAAGCCAGAAGAAAGGTGGTCTCAGCAGCTGGTTTCCATTTTAATCCAGAATGCTGGGATTTTCACTGGCACTAGACTTCCTTGTTGTCCTTCAATGTGCGGCCTAGATGTGGGTCAGAGAGAATATCCCATGATAGTGTTATACCTTCTCTTACTTTCCCTCCACAGCCTCAGTGGGTTGGGTCGTAATATCATCCTCACGACCATGCCAGCGGGTACTAAACTCATTGCTGGCAATAAGCCTGTTAGTTTCCTCACTGCCCAGCAGTTGCAGCAACTTCAGCAGCAAGGCCAGGCCACACAGGTAAGGTCCAAGGCACTGTCGGCCATATCAGGCTCCTGTCTTATTCCTTTGCTGTTCTTAACTGATGAGCCCACTTGCAATCCACTGACCAGATCTTCTCTCTTTGCAAACAGGTGCGCATCCAGACTGTTCCTGCATCCCACCTCCAACAGGGAACAGCTTCTGGTTCCTCCAAAGCAGTCTCTACTGTTGTTGTGACCACAGCTCCATCTCCTAAACAGGCACCTGAGCAACAGTGACTATGAGCAAGAGATGGCTTCCATAAAAGACCATACCTGATCTGTCCTGGCTGAAAGCAAGGGAACAGGGAACTCGCATCCTTCCTCTAAGCTTGTCTGTCCAAGGCAGTCGGGAGGAGGATGATGGCAACAGTGACCTGGATTCTGCTGCCATGCTCCACAGTGGAGCACCCTGAGAAAGGTTCACTACAGGGTTCCAAGGTTTGCACTGTACCAGTCCAGGAGAAGATTCTGTTGGAATTGGGGAAGGTCACAGTTATGTCATACAAGCCAGGGTTCTCTTCTGAGAATAAGACACACAGGGAGGGCTTACCAGTTGCAGAGTACACAGCAAATAAGCCTTGTTCTGTATGAGGGTTGTATTTTTCAGGTCCCGGTCTTCTCCATGACTAGTGGTCTGGATAGGAGTTTTGTGTCCAGAAAATTTTATGTAACTTATTTTTTTAAAAACCTATCATACGTCTTTATCAAATAGAAATGGGTGTTAGCCCCTACACCAAACTAATTACTTATTCTTTTGACTAGAATGAGAGAGTTGCAAGAATCTTAGTAAGTTGGGGGCTGACTTGATACCACATAGTAATCAAGGGTCTGTAAGGTGGGAAAAACAGACAAAGTAAAGTGGTGTGGATTTCTTGACGTGGGTTGGTTTGGTACTACTTTTTAAGATGGAGTGTTGGGATCTATTTGTACTTGTCCACTTTTTGCTTGGCAAACCTGCTCACACTTGGAAGTCCAGAGCCAGAGGACAGAGCAGGAGAATGAGAGTGGAAATGGTGCTTTTGCAGCACAGACTTTGTTACAGTTCGGAGTTTACGTTCTGCTGTGCTCCAGAGCAAGAGTCACAAACCAGGCCCTTAGGACTGGCTGCATGTTTTTGTAAATAAAGTTGTTTCGAAACACAGCCCACATCCATTTGTTTATGTATTATCTGTGACTGCTTCTGGGTTAGCAGGCTGAACTGACAGCCTAAACTGTCTCTTACATGACAATTTTGTTGACTCCTGCTCCAGAGTAAAGTTGGTAGGAGGAAAATGAGGTGCAGAGGGGTCTGCCTGGCAGTACCAACCCCAAAAGAGGTCAGTCTGGATTTGCAAGTCTTTTAATCCTGGCTTTTTCACACTTCTCATCCTCCATCAGCTAGAGGCTGAGATCAGAATGATATTTTTAAATGTAATATGGAATTAAAGCACTGGTTGTTAACATATGCTTCTCTTGTCTTGGGGCTGGGTGGGTAGAGGTAAAGCTTTTCTGCAGTGATAGGGATTCCAGGTCTCTTGAGAGTATCTCAATTATTAAAGATTTTATCTCCTACCTTGTATTTTTAATCTGTGGAAATGTGATGATCTGTGGGGCCTGGGTGAAGAAGTGGAGCTGTTCTTGTCTCCTGGTGGGAAGTAGAACTAGAAGACGTGGGATAGAGATGGCCTGGTGTAGATGTTGGGAGGTTAGGCGGATGGCAGGGGAGTGGAGAAGGGGCTGAGGACTTGCTGGCTACACAGTGGTTTTATAGACAGTGCATTTGATTCTTAGAGAAATTCTGTAAAATGGATGTCATCATTCTCCTTTTAATGGTGGTAAGATGTGAGTCTGCGTTAAGGTTAAAGAGAACTAAGAGGTAAATGCGGTTTTCACTTTTTTTTTGAGTTGGAGTCATACTCTGTCACCCAGGCCGAAATGTAGTGGTACCCTCAACGGCCACCCCAGTGTCGACCTGCTAAGCTCCTGCAGTCCTTCCGCCTCAGTCTTCCAAGTAGCCTTCCAAGGTGCATGCTACCACACCCGGCTAATTTTTTCTTTAAATTATTGTAGAGACGGGGTCTCGTCAAGTTGCCTGGGCTGGTTCAAACCTGTGGGCTCAGGCAGTCCACTCGCCTTGGCCTCCCAAAGTGCTGGGATTATAGGCTGAGCCACTGAGCTCGACCCAGTCTTCACATTTTAAGTCACTCCCCTTTCTGTTGCCTTCCTTTGGGTACAGTGGCTGTGACATGTCTCGGCAAACCTCAGGGACAATCCAGACTTAGGAATTGGGAAGCCTGGATTACAGAGAGCAGAGGTGAGGAGGGTAAGCTAAGGTTGAGCTTGTCATGGGCGAGTAGGGGTCTGGTGCAGAAGTGAGACTGGTAACAGAGACAGGATTGCAGTCAGGGAAATGGGTGAAAAACCCTTCACCTGCGGGAAGGAGGGTGCATCTGTGTTTTGTAGTACTTGGATATTTGCACATCTTGGTTATTTCCAAGAGTCATATTTCACATAGAAAGTCTTGTGACAGTTGCTAAATGGGAAAAAGGTAGACATTTTTAGAGATCTTGTTTTAGGTATTTACTGCTGGCTGAAAACAAATGCCTTCTGGGTTTACTTAAGTGATTTCTTGGAAGTAGCTCTAGCATTCAGCCCCAGCCCTGCCCACACTGTTACTTACTGAAGTCACCTGACTCTGCCCGTCTCCTTTGTGCATGCAGACATGCACATCCTGGAGTGCAAGGCTGTAGATAAAAAGAGTAGGTCTGTTTCAGGATGCCAATGTGGGGTTGACTCCCCAGGAAGTGTAATCTTGGCACTGTCCACTAGAACAGTGTAGACTGGAAACTGTTGCAGTTGTTCATGGTGACAGCACCAGAATTTGCACTGCATATGCTTCCTCTGTATCCTGATTCAGGAGTCTCCTGGAGATGGATGTGGCAGCTTTGGTGGGTGTTTTTCAGGAAACAAGTCCGGAAGGACTTCCGGTGGCAGCCATTGAGCCCCTGAGCCTCTGGTTGATAGAGGTTGGTAAAATTCAGACAACATTATCTCAGACAGTATTTGGAGAATAGTACTGTGATTGGTTTATTCTTCAATACCACTTCTAAGAATGTTTATGCTAGGATTAATCACTTCCATGAAGATATCACAGACCGTGCTGTGTGAAGGGCATCCAAATACATTTTAATATTTTATATCTGATTTTTACATCTCAGCCTCTCCCTCTGGAGAAAATGCAGCATTTCATTAAAATATTCTGCTCTTTAAAAAAATCTCAAATGTGGATTTTTATTTTAATGAAAGTGAGGTAGCAAATAGGTTCTGTCTTCCTACCTCCATCCCTAAGGAAAGAACACATTTTATGTTAATTACCAATAATAGGGTCTCCAGTGCATGTTGAGTGAATTCTTGAGTTTATGCACAGTTGGCAAACCAAGGTGAACCCTGAAAGTGGACCCAGGAGTTCTCAAATTCAGTGTTTTTAGTAGTTCATTTTTAATCCCTACACTGTGATTTCAACTCTGAAAGACTGGTTGTCAATGGAAGGTTACCTTTTACTTAAAGTACAGTGTTTTTTCTAAAGTGCGTGCAGTGCCTTATATAAATTCTCTCTACGGATTTGTGTGACATAGCAGGGTAGAACAGTGAGAAAGATCCCCTTTTGAGTCATACTGAAGACTGGGTTTACCTCTTGGTAGCTGTGTGACCTTAGGCCAACCACCATTTCTTCAGGACCGCATGCCACATTACAGGTGGTTATGAGACCCAGAGGAGATAGCACGCATCTCAGAATCCAAAAATACTGTGCAAGTGAAAGGTATTATTTGATCTCTAAGGCACTTCAACTTTGTCCTAACCTGCTTTTATCAGTTTGTAGAACTTAATAGATTTAACTGTTTTCCCATGCTTTCACTACCTTTGTTTGATATATTTAACACTGTTCTTGTGTGCTTTCACTGCCTTTGTACATGCCACTCTCTTTGCCTGGAATGTGCTTTGCTTATAGGGCCAGATCCCCTTTCTTCTCCCCTCCTTTCTCTCTCATTGTGGTTGTACTCACCTCTCACAGTACCCACCACACTGGATATAACTGCTGGCATGTCTCTCCCATTATACTGTAAACTCCTTGCTGGACACATCCCATTCATCCTTATAGCTATTTCACTGGTGGAATAGAGTAGATGTTTAATAAATATTTGTTGAAGGAAATTTAAAAAAAGAGCTGGATATTGTGGCTCACACCTGTAATCCCAGCACTTTGAGATGCTGAGGTGGGATGATTGCTTGAACCCAGGAGTTTAAGATCAACCTCTGGGCAACATAGACTTTGTCTCTACAAAAAAAATTACAAAAAATAGCTGGACTTGGTGGCACTTGCCTGTAGTCCAACTGTTTGGGTGACTAAGGTGGGACGATCGCTTGAGCCTAGGAGTTGGAAGCTGCAGTGAGCTAGGTTCATGCCACTGCACTCCTGCTTCGGCAACAGCCTGAGACCCTGACTCAAAAAAAGAAAAAAATCCAGAATCAAGATTAGAGTATCAAAACTATATTACTAATTCAGAATTCATGTCCTTTGCTTTCAGCTATATTAAAACTGAAGGCTTTCTATAACCTGATGTTTTTCTCTCTACCTCATTATACAGCTTTCCTGTCAGATCATCTGTTAGGTTAACCAGGAGTCAGAACATCTGAGTTCCAACTCAGCGGGACCACTAACTAGCTTCCTGATTTTTTTAAAAAGTCACCTTTGGCCCAATTTTGTCTTTTACCAACAGTGGTATTGCTGTACTCTGGTATTATTAGTTAGGATATGTTTAACAAGTAATATTTAAAAAATAAAGTTTGAATTTTACTTTTAAAAAATATGAAAGAATTGTAACTTTCTAAAATAAAGGCATTGTCGTTCTCTTACATCCTGATATCTTTCTGATAAGAAAGTACCTGCTTTCTTGAGAAAAACCCGGGGGTAAGTTATCCAAAGCAGTAGGAAGTTTTCCTGCTGGATTCATATCTTGATTCACCCACCAGGCGCTTCCTGTTCTAGAACTTTCAGAGTCTCTGATTGCTCTTTACACTGAGACACAGAGGCTTGTGCTTAAAGGCATTACTTCATTTTTCTTTATAAAGGTTATTGCACCAACACAGACTTTGTGTTTAAAAATCCAAACAGCAAGTTACACAGAACACTGAAGGCCTAATTTCCTGTTTTAGGACCTCCAATCTTGTATTAAAGGAGGAGTTGCAAACGTATAGACCTTAAGAGCAGACCACAGCGAGCATTAAGGTGGAGAGGGCGAACTACATTCACTCTGGCTGTTCAGTGGGCTGTCTCCGCCATCTGCGTGGCCTGCTCATTCCTCATCTGAGCCATTCAAGAGTGCCGTCTGGTAAGTGTGATCTGACTTCAGCTTCTGAATCCCAATGATTTCTCCTCCTCCGCGTCTCCTCATCCGTGTCAGAAAACTAATGAGAAACAATAAGAGCCAGTTAGGCAGAGAAATCTCCCAATTCCTTCACCCAAGAATATAAAGGCATCTACTGGTTCTTAAAGCATTCTCTATATATATTTGTTTAGAGACAGGATCTCTGTTGCCTCGACTGGGGTATAGTGGCACTATCACGGCTCACTACAGCTTTGAACTTCTGGCTCAAATGATCCTCCTCCCTCAGTCTTTCGAGTAGCTGGGACTACAGGATACACCACCATGCCCAGCTAATTTTTAAAATTTTTTTGATGGAGACAAGGTCTCCCTATGTTGTCCAGGCTGATCTCAAACGCCTGGTCTCGAGTGATCCTCCTATATATAAGCACTGGGGTTACAGGTGTGAGCCACTGCACCCAGCTCCATTTTCTTTACATTGCTATCAAACACTGTGCTTACTTGTCCACATATCTGACTTCTTTGGCCGTGATTTATTCACCAGTAGGTAAAGGGACTTGTGGTTAAAATTACTGAATATCACAATTGAGACCAAGGTCTCCTGCCTTCTGGTTCTTGTTTCACTGGCCAGTAGAACTAATGAGATCCTTTCTGTTTTGTCTATGTAGGACTCTTTCTGGGTGAAGTATATCTTGCTTTGGGACTAGGGAAAAGGCCTAGAGAATACTCGTAAAAGGTAGGAGCAGCTCAACAGCAATAACACTAGTAATACCATTTGCTAAAAGACACCGTTGCTCTGTGAGGCTCTGCCGTTTACTACTCATCTTTTTGATGCCTTAGTTTCCCCATCTGTAAAAATGTATTTCATAAAGCTATGAAGATTAAATGGGATAATACAATGTAAATGCTTTCCACAGGGCCAGACATGTGCATAGAAATCATGGTTATTTATATACCTCTAAAGATATATACTCTGGTATATTTTTTAGTTGTCACAGCATTTCTGGAAGTAGGCAGGGCAAGTCCAGAAATAAGATGATGGGTCCAGAAAGAACCAGTGACAGCAGGGACTGCCATCCAGTACTAATTCCCAATTCAGTGTGCTCCTCACATACCACAGGCTTAAGGTCTGTCAGAATCTCATTTGAAACCTGAGTCTCCAGGTTGCTGCTACCCAGACAGGTAACTTCAAAAAGCATTACCCTCATTGTAAATCAGGTTAGTGAAACTTGCCCTATGGATGTTGAGTACTTTGCACAGAATCTGGTGTACAGTTGGCATTCATTGATGGAAGTTAAATGGTGGAAGTTAATCAGATCAGAACTGCTTAGGGGCTAGGAGGAACAATGTCACAACAGTCTTAAACATACCAGTGAACAAGAGAGTAGTTGACAGCCACAATGCAGAGGGCAGCCAGGTAGTGCCAGCTGAAGCACATGGTGATGAACATGAGGTTTGCTTCATCGTTCTGGTCCCATTCAGGTGTACCAAAAGGCGGGAAGAGTACAAATCCAATCTAGGGGGTCATACAGAGAAGGGGCTATTGAGATCAGTTGTCCTGAGAAGAAACCTCACATTGTGGCCACCAAAGTGACCCATAAATTTCCAACCAGCTCACAGTTTCCGCCCTTTTCACATGGGAAATTGCTCTAAGTTACTCTCGGTTTTAGTATATGGGCTTATTTAAAAACAATACAACTTCAGGGTCCACATTTCAAGTGAATGGTGTAGTGTGAGGAGCCTGTAAAATGGATCAGTCCATCCATGGGGGATGACCGCTTGGGAAATATTTGATCTTCATATTTTGTAGATTTTTGCTTATTAATGCATCAGCAGGTTATTAATAAATAAAATTGTGGAGGTAAAGGGGTGGGAGCGTGGAGAACAGAGCCATCTAGACTCGTTCCCACACATGTCAGTGCTGCATTTTCAGGTACATGCTCTTGTTGGGACTTCTCTTGGGCATACTCAGTGGGGCTCCTCAGTCCAAACCACACAAGGGGCCTTATGTGAATAATTACCTGCCAGAACCAGGTTCCCTGGAGAATAACGAGACTGGTTCGAAAAAGTTCCAACACAATATTGTCCCGAAAGATCACCTCCAGGAAGATACTGACACACCCTCCAAACAGAGCAAACAGCAGGAATGAGTGGATGTGCTGGTCCAGGGGAGGCCTGTTGTGGACGTGGTAGTAGAAGAGGAAACCTGCCACAGACCAGATGTCAACCATCAGAGATCTGCAATTATCACTGGGATTTCCTCCTACACCTGTCTCAAAGCTGGATTTTCCAGCATTTACATAACTTTACAGGGCAACAGATATGCATGGGTATGTTAAAGAGTTTTAGCAGCAAAGGGCGTATCTCTTTACAGAACCCATGGTAGGGTCAATACAGGATGCATAGGTGAAACGTTGCTGATTTCTTAACAGATTGTGTGTATACTTGAAATTCGGGTTTGCCCTCATTCAATCGTTTTAAACTGAGGTACAGAAGTCAGTGAGATTGTTGGATTACAAAATGTGTTTTCGTACCCCAGTTAATGGGAGTCATATTGGTTAAAGCTTTCCTCACGGCTGGGTCTCCTGAGATTTGTGATGGAAGCAAGATAGGGACTTCTTTGGTGAGGGGTGGAGTGCAGAGTTTCTCTTACTTGACCAAAGGAATGTATCACCCTGCGTGGTGGCATTCTACCAGTTGGGATATTTTGTATGTATGCATGTGTGTGCCCCCGTGGCAGTGGGAAGGTGAGGGAGGGGGTCTGTAGTGTCAATCAGAGGCCTTGAGAACCATCTGAAAGCCTCTGGCTTTGGTGGACTGCTCTATGGAATTATATCGTCTGGACCTCCCAGAGCATAGGACTAAGTCTTTTTTTTTTTTGAGTTGGAGTCTCACTCTTTGTCGCCCAGGCTGGAGTGCAGTGGCCACCGCAGCTTCGTCCTGCTGAGTTTAGGCGATCCTTCTGCCTCAGCCTTTCAAGTAGCTGGAACTACAGATGCATGCCATCATGCCTGGCTAGTTTTTGTGATTTATTGTAGAGACGAGGTCTCACCAAGTTGTCCAGACTGGTCCTGAAGCCCTAGGCTCAGGCAATCTTCTCACCTCGGCCTCCCAAAGTGCTGGGATTACAGGCTGAGCCACCACACCCGGCCAGGACTAAGTCTTATTCGGGTTTTGGGAGTCCAGAGTTGTGGATCTTCTGGGGAAGCTTATTATATTTACAACATTTCTGGTCTTTTGTACTCTGATCCCTCATAAATATAGTTGTTTGGCTCCCTTTCCTCTTTTCCATCTGTTCCACAAAATTACCTTCGACGAATACTGCCATAGCCATAACCAGTCTGTCCACCCCCAAGGGAACGTGCGTGACCAGATAGGTGAGCATATCAACAAGTCCTGAGACACCAAAGAAGAGGTACATGGTGCTGTGCTGCCAATTCATTAACTTCACCCAGTGGTTTTCATGGTAGAGGTGGAGGTGGGGCCCGTCTGGAACAAACTGTTCTGCGAGGATTCCTGCAGGGAAATGAGTGGAAATTAGCGGGAAGGACAGCTCCAAGACAAATAGGACAGCGAGAAGTAACCCAAAGGCCTGAATGAAGTCAAGATAGGGTTGATGGTGGCCTATCGATCGGTAGACCTATTTTGCAGCCTTGAGTGCAGCTTCTTCAGTAAAATTATATGTTTGGTGAATAATCTGTGTGGACATCTTTCGTTTTTTCTTTTAGGTGTTTGGGGTTGGGGAAAGAAGCAGCAACAAACACAGCCGCACACAGGACCCCAGGAAATTTGTCTAGGAGCGGAGATGAAAGCAAGGCTTCATTACTTAAATGAGAGCATGGCTGATACACTAATCTTTGGGTTCCCCTGCCAAGTGAGCTGTGAAAGAAATCCCAGACAGAGGCTCACGTCTGTAATCCCAGCACTTTGAGAGGCTGAGTGAGGTGGGAGGCTTGCTTGAGGCCAGGAGTTTGTGACCAGCCTGGGCAACATAGTGAAACCCCGTCTACAAAAAAATAGACTTAGCTGGGTGTGGTAGTACATGCCTGTAGTCCCTACTTGGCTACTTGGGAGGTTTAGGAGGAAGGACCTCTTGAGCCCAGTAGTTTGAGGTAGCAGTGAACTATGATGGTGCCATTGCATTCCAGCCTGGGCTACAGCGTAAGACCCTGACTCAAAAAAAGAACAAAAGGGGTGGGGGGGAGAAGGGGAAGGAAAGAGGAGGGCGGAGAGAGAGAGAGAGAAGGAAAGAAATCCCAGACAGGAAAAAAAATTAGGTTCAAAATAGAATCTGGGTAATGAAGGTACCTATACCTACCCAAGAAAGAGAAGTAGCTTCCAGGTGTGTGTCTGCAGGGCTGACTTCAAGTGAGTCCCCTTCCCAGGCACTGTTTTAAAGTGTGTTTTAAAACACTGGGAAGCCAGCTGGAGGTCCATGATGGGGACCAGAAAATTGATGAAGTTGCATTACAAGGTAGCTCTTAGTTCTTACTTTTTCTACTTTTATCACCTAATTGGGGAGGCAGAAGATTTGTCTTTATGCCTGGTGCCCAAAATGTCTTTAGGGAAGCTTAGAAGAAATTCTTCATGACAACAATCTGGACCCTGTTCCTCAAACATATGTATATCAAACCAGCCCCTTCATACAGTATGTGTTCTGTTCCTACAACTTCCTACAACTTTCCTTGTAAGGAAAAGAATGTAGTTTATGTGACAGGTTTTCATAACCCCAAGGTAATATAAATAGATGTTACGTTAAGGCAGTCTAGTAGCCAACTGGAAATTCTTGTCCTGTTATTTGCCAGTGGAGACATGTATTTCATAGGCTCAGAAAATGGATGAAAAGTTCTGGGTATGTTGCAGAGATTGTCTAGACCAAATGGCCTTTGCTCTTACCAATGACCGAAAACAAAGTCCTGATTGCGGCTTCAATGATCTCAAGACGCTCATACTGATGCTGTCGGCTGCTCTTCCGCTTTTGGTGAAAGTACTTCCACGGGTACTTCACTGACCACCACAGTCCAACTATCAAGAAGAAACTCCCTGGGAGTGCATGGCCCTTGAAGTTCGCCATCAGGGCCCCAGGTCACCTAATAAATTGGGAGACAGATGTTAGGTGGCTGAAAGAAGAAAGCATATGTATGTATATTTTGGCAGGAAACACAACACATGCTTGAGGACTCCAAATCATAGGCCACATTAAAAAAGATCAACTCATTTTCAAAAAACAAGCCTTTAAGTGATGTCACTGAACTCTCATCTGTTAAGTGATTTACATGACCAAGAGAACTCCCCTAGCTGTAAGGGTTTTAAAATGTGGGTAAAATAAAAGAACCTTAGTTGGGGAAGTCGGGAGTGAATAGATATTTATTAATCTCAGTGTAGAGATCCATAACATAAACATAAAGAAGGGAACTAGATAAATATCCAATGACATAAGCATTTTTTTAATATCAAAACATCAAAAGATAAACAAATCAGAAAAATGTTTGTAGCCACTATGTGGTAAGTGGTCATTACATTAGAGAGCCTCTACAAAGTAATCAGGAAAGATCATAGAAGAACGGTAGAAGACATGAGCAAATGCTTCACAGAATAGTACAAATGCATAATAAATCTTTCTGTAATTAGAGATGTACAAATGAAAGCACAATATTGTTCATCTAATTTGAAAATAAGAGTTTTGGTGCTCCATTCTAGTACAAATGAATGTGGTCAATATGAATAAAATTTTGTAAAAATCATAGTTAGATAATCATTAACTTAATCTGAAAAATATCAGGCATGATTTGGTTTTATCCCATTTACAGTAGTATGAAGCTATAGCTAGGATTTTTTCAGAAGAAAATAATTGTTTTTCCCTGGGCCTGAGTGGTTTCCTAAAGAATATGTAACGTGGGAGAAAAATAGCAGTTTTGGTGAATGCTATGATTTGAATGTATTCCCTCCAAAATTCAGGTGTTACAATATGACAGTATTAAGAGGGGTCCTTAAAGAGGTGATTAGGCCACAAGGATGCCTTCCTCCTAAATAGAATTAGGTACCAGCATAAGGGGGCTTAATGGAGGGAGTTTGTTTCCATTTTTGTCCTTCCACTGTGTGAGACTGCAGCCCTTACCAGACACCAGATCCCAATGCCTTGATCTTGGACTTGCAGTGAGAAATAAGTTTCTGTTCTATACAAATTACCCAGTCTGTGGTATTCTGTGATAGTGCAAAATGGACTGAGACAGAAAGTGGTACCAGAGAAGTAAGATGTTGTTATAACAAACACCTGAAGACGTGTAAGTGGCTTTGGAATTAGGTAATGAGTAGAGGCTAGAACGGTTTTGAAGTGAATGCTGGGAAAAGTTTTTATTGCCGTGAACAGAGCATTAAGGGTGATTCTGGTGAGGGCTCAAAAAAGGAGCGCTCTAGGGAAAGCCGCCTCCTTAGAGATTGCCTACATGGTCATGAACAGAATGCTGGTGGAAGTACAGACAGTGAAGATAATCTTGACATCTCAGCCAGCAATAAAGAACTAGGTATTGGAAACTGGAAGAAAGGCTACCCTCATTTTTTGTTTGGATTTTTGTATTTTAGATGTACAAGATTAATGTTGTTTTCATATCCTTATAATAAAGTGGTAAATAACTTAGCTAAATTATGTCTGTGTTCTAGGACTTTATGGAAGGCAAAACTTAAAATAGATGGGCTAGGATATTTGGCAGAAGAAATCTCAGCAGCAAAGTGTTCAGGATGCTGTATATCTTCTTTTAACTGCATGTAGTAAGATGTGAGAAAAGTGACTTGAAGGTGGAATTTATTATCAAAAGGGAAGCAGAATGTAAAGGTTTGGAAAATTCTCAGCCTGGCCATGTAAAAGATTAAAAAGCATTGTTTAGGAGAGAAAACCAAGACTATGGCCAGTGACTGTTTAACAAGGAGATTAGTAATCATAGAAGGAAGCCAGATGCTATTCATCAAGACTGGGAGAATGATCCAAAAGGCATTTCAGAGATCTTTGGGGCTTCCATATTCATCATAGGCCCAGAGAGCTTGGGTCTTGAGGGCAGAGTGGTTTTAGGAGGAGGGCTCAGGTACTGTGGGACCTCAAGGTTTACTGCTTAGGACCACCTCGGGTCTCTGCTGCCTGCATTCCAGAATAGTTCTCCTGAGTTGCCCCAGCTATGGCTCAAATGGGCTGCCATTCCAGAGGTGGCATCCATGTGGTGGCATCCATGTGGTGCTAATTCTGCAGGTGCACAGAGTGTGTGAGCTGTGGGGGCATGGCTTCCTCCACTTGGATTTTAAGGGATGTCTCAGAGAGCCTCAGGCCCAAAACAGACTTGTCACAGGGGCGGAGCCACTGCAGACACTGCAGTGCAATGCAGTGAGTAGGGCAATGCTTAGTGACCCCAAGGGGTGATCTAGAACCTTGGGGCCCAACCCTCATCCCAGTGTGTCCAGAAGGTGGGACCTGGAGTCAAAGTAAGTTATTCGCAAACCTTAAGATCTATTGTTGTTTGTCCTGTTGGGTTTTGAACCCGAGACCTGTTATTTCTTTCTTTTTTCCTGTTTCTCCCTTTTGGAATAGAAATATCTGTCTTGTGCCTGTCCCACCACTGTATTTTGGAAGCACAAAACTTGTTTGTTATCATTGGGTTTACACCTGGAGAGAAATTTGCCTCAGGATGAAATTTGCCTCAAGGGGAATGAGCCTCTCACTTTTATCTGATTTAGATGAGACTTTGGACTTAGACTTTAAAGTTCATGTTGGAATGAGTTGAGACTTTTGGGGGCTATTGTGATGGAATGAATGTATTTTGCATGTGAAAAGAACATGAACTTTGGGGGGATCATAGCTATGATTTGAAGGTGTCCCCCCAAAATTCAGGTGTTGCCAGTGTAATAGGTGGGTAGGTTAAGAGGTGGGTTTTTTGTTTTGTTTTGTTTTGTTTTTGAGTCAGGGTTATTGCCCAGACTGGAATGCAATAGCACAATCACTGCTCACCACAGATTAAATCTCCTGGACTCAAGTGATACTTCCACCTTAGCCTCCCGAGTAGTTGGAACTATAGGCATGTTCTACCATGCCTTGCTTATTTTTTATTTTTGTAGAAACAAGGTCTCACTATGTTGCCTAGGCTGGTCATGAACTCCAGTCCTTTTGCTTCAACCTCCCAAAGTTCTGGGATTATAGGTGTGAGCCACCATACCCAACCTAGGATGTGAGGCCTTTGAGAGGTGATTTGGCCATGAATGTTCCTCTCTTGTGGAGGGATTGGGTGCCCTTACAAAGGGTTTGATGAAGTGAGTCGGTCCCCTTTTTTGCCCTTTCTTCTTGTCATGTGAAGATGCAGTCCTCACCAGACCACAGATGCCAGTGCCTTGATCATGGACTTACCAGCCTTTCGAATGGTAAAAAACAACAGCAGCATTTTTTTCTTCTTTTAAAATTACCCAGTTTGCTTATTAGTTCTTGGTGCTAATTTTGCTATAGCACAAAATAGACTAAGACAATGATCTAGAAAAGACCACCTAGAAACATAAGGTGCTTATGATTTGCATAGCCTATTCCAGCCCTGGCCATGTTCCTACCCGCCTATCACTGGCTAGATTGTCAGGGTTGTTTCACATCTTACACATTGACAATTGAGGATCCTACTCTTCACTGGAGAATTTTCACAAGCTTTTAAAAAATGCTAATATTTTTCAAAAAGTCCAATTGTATTAAAGGCTTATAATGAAAAACAACAGTACCCTGCCCCATCCCTCCTCACCTCTTTGTAAAGCCGCTTTCAACTCTTTCAGCTGTTTCCTTTGTTATTTACTTTCATAATTCTAGTTAGTTTGTGCATGCTGACATCTGTTAATTTATTACTGTCAGGCATTATCTACCCACTTCCTGGAGCTCGCTCTCAACCTCCCCCTCCTATCCACCCTTTTATTTTCATAGTAGTTACATTATACTCATTTGCTTACATCATTAGTTTCATTATTATGACTCTGTAAATCCCAAACCCTCTAGGATCTAATCCTAGGCTATCTCCTAATCTCTCCCAGCAATCTCCCCCTGCCGCACTGGATCCCTTCTATTCCTTTAAACAGTTAAGTACAGTCCATTCTTGTGTCAGGACCTTGCACTGTCTGTTCTTTATGGAATGATCTTCCCACAGAATGGCTTTTCTCTTTCACTTTACTTAAATCTCTGTTCAAATGTTACTTTATTCCCTGACTTCTTTATGTAAAATAGCAGTCCTGCTCCACTTTTTAATCTGTGTAGACTTGTAAATTATCTTTATGAATCACTGTCTGAGACCACAGACTAATTTTTTAAAGTGACTATCTCTATCCACTAAAACATAGAACCCTTGAAAGCAGGGAGTTGACCTATTTTGTTATCACAGTTAGTTAAGAGCTTTCAGCAGGACTAGACACATAGTGAGAACTCAATAAATATTTGTGGGACAAATGAATGCTGGTCCAAGTAGTGCATTATAGGTATGTTTTCTTCAATATTTTTGTTTTATTCTTGAATTAATAATTGCCTTTTTATTTATGTGTGTGTGCATGTATATAAAACAGAGGTGCCAACAAAAGTATACACATTTTAAGTATGATGTTTGTACAAAAGATGGTGTTAATCAAATGAATGCTAGTGTCACCAAGTGACAGGCAGGATAGTAAAAGAAAATGGCAGAAGCATGGTTGAGAGAACGTCATGTTACACATTACTACCATAATTCAATTCAACTTCAAAAATTAATACATAGAGAACATCACATAAAATGTGTGTACATCTTTTTGGCACCTCCCGTGTGTGTATGTGTATATATGTGTGTGTGTATGTTCATATATATACACACATATGTGTATATGTGTGTGTATACATATATGCACACATACATGTGTATAAATGTGTTTTTCCACAAAAGAGCTGACAGATCTGTCAAATGTCAACCAAATTAAATTCTAGATATTTTCACACCAGGTAACTTATCAGTTCTGTTTTATTCCCAGCAACCTCTTTTGCAGAGCTTTCCCCCATCCTACTCCAACATTGAACCAGTTGTCTGTCGTCCTGGAGCACTAGGCACCATATTTCTCTTTGCCTTTATTCAGTTTTGGTTCTCCCATATCTTGGATACCACTTATTTTCTTGATTTACTTTCGTGTATAGGCCTCTAATAGTCCCCTAAATATGCATAAAAGGGAAATTCTTTGAGAATTTGCATGGTTGTCAAGCTCTACCTTTTTATTTGGTTGGTTTACTTAGTCCCTTCATTTTAATGTGATGATTGATATGGTTATATTTACATCTGTCATTTTGCTGTTTGGTTTCTGTCTCTCATACATTTTTTCTTCCTCTGTACCTCATTTCCTGCTGTCTTTTGTGTGTGTATAACAAATGATGTTAGAATATAATTTTAAATACCTTTTCATTTTTTAATCTATATATTTAACTTTTTAAATGTTTGCTCTAGGAATTACAGTATGCATTTTTAAGCTACTTTAAGTTAATACTAACTTAAACTCTGATAAAATATAATGACTGTTCTAATATAGCTCCATTGCCTACCTCTTCAAGCCTATGTATAGCCATTAATCTGGGGAATGGGCCACCTGAGACCCAATCCCCACCACTACACAATATGTCCATGTAATAAACATGCATATGTACCCCCAAATCTAAAATGTAAAAGAAGCCATTAATATAAATATATGTATATATGAATGGACTAAATAAACCATACTAATAAAAAGACAGAAACTGTGTGTATATATAATCTAGGTTATATATATATACACACATATGTAAATAATCTGGGTTATAAGCCAACAGTGTGACAATTATTGCTTTAAACAATTCTACATTTTCAAAGACTGACTATATATAGTCTTGAAACTTTAATCACATTATTTAACATTTCCAGTGCTCTTCATTTCTTCCTGTCCATTTGAATAACTCTAAAATCTCATTTTCTTTCTTTTTTTTCTATTTTATTTTGTTTTATATATTTTATTTTATTTTATTTTTTATTTATTTTTGAATTGGAGTCTCACTCTGTCGCCCAGACTGGAGTGCAGTGGCCGCTCCCGGCCACCGCAGCCTCCACCTGCTGGGCTCCGGCGATCCTTCTGCCTCAGCCTTCCGAGTAACTGGAATTACAGGCATACGCTACCATGCCCGGCTGATTTTTTTTATTTATTGTAGTGATGAGGTCTCACTGCCCAGGCAGGTCTCGAACCCGCGGGCTCAGGCAATCCACTCACCTCAGCCTCCCAAAGGCGTGGGATTACAGGCTGAGCCACCGAGCCCGGCTTTCATTTTCTTTCAACATAAAGGATTTCTTTTAATTTTTTCAGCTTTATTGAGATACTACTGACAAATGAAAACTGTATATATTCAAGGTGTACAATGTGGTGATTTGATATATGTATACACAGTGAAAAGATTGCTACAATTGAGCTAATTAGCATATCCATCACCTCACCTAGTTACCTGTTCCTTCCGCTGTTATGACAATGCCTGAGATCTACTCTCTTAGCACATTTCAAGTATACAGTTTATTATTAATAATAATAGTCACCCTCCTGTATGATCCATCTCTAGAACTTATCCTAAAACTGCAAGTTTGTACACTTTGACCCGCATCTCCCCATTTTCCACTATAAACCACATAACCACAGTTCTACTCTCTGTTTCTTATAGTTTGGCTTTTTTAAGATTCTACATATAAGTGAGATCATGCATGTTGGGAACTGGCCACAGAGGCCCACCTGAACATTAAGGATCAAGGTGGGCTATGGACCCTGAGACCACTAGGATGTGTTCAGGAACTGTTGGAACCATTTCCTCTTCCCTTTTTTTGCTGTTTGGTACATCTCATCAGAAGGAGCTCTGCTGACCTAAGCTGAAGGCTCTGTGACTGTGACAGGCATGGCCAACTCTAGAAACTCATTGTTCCTGTTTCCCATGAACTGTGGTTTCAGCTTAGGTATTAGACATAATTCAAACTCAGGTCACATTTGGGAGCCTTCTATTTGGTACAAATTTCTTTTTAAGACTTAAAGTATATTTGTAGAATTAGTATATACATATGGAGAGCTGTTTTCAGTTTTAGGTGGTATAGATGATTATCTAGAGTTACCAGAAATGGCCCAGCACGAACTTTGGACCGGGCCACATTCCTAAGGGCCCAGCGTGTACTTTTGAGTGGGCTGCATTCTTTTAAACCGGTTTTAGCTACAGTTAGTGTAGGGTTTTTCTACTTATTATAGAAATTGAATTTATTTTATTCATAGAAAGTATTGTAGAATAGGTTATGCTACATCAGTGAATTTTGTTAGTTCAAGCATGATCAAACATATTTTGAGGTTTAATAAGAACACAGCTAACTTCAGAAATTTCATTGTTCCCATTTTCTACCATTGTGGTTTTGGCCTTAGTACAATTTACAGTTTATATTTGGGTTTCATTTTTAGAAGCTTTATTGCTGATGGTCAGCTTTATATATTAGGATTAGGAATTAGAAACTTTT
The DNA here is from genome assembly GCF_000164805.1 of Carlito syrichta. Classification (NCBI taxonomy): domain Eukaryota; kingdom Metazoa; phylum Chordata; class Mammalia; order Primates; family Tarsiidae; genus Carlito; species Carlito syrichta. Next base: position 80,993 of record NW_007252916.1, on the reverse strand, counting down.
ATAGAAATTAAGATAGATATATAGGATTTTAGAATAGCCATTTTGTTAAGAGATTGTAATCAATTGTTCCTAGAAGTGGCCCAGCGTGATCTTTGGACTGGGCCACATTCTTTAGGAACTGGTTTGAGCTATAATTAAGAGTTTCTATAGTGTAGGTAGAATTAGCACAGAATAGAAAGGTATTAGGATTTAAGTTAGTCATTAGGTGTTGTGTATGCATAAGTTTTAAAAGTTATTGATTATTAGAATATTATGATGTTAGAATTGTTGTATTGCTTTTGAGGAACATTAACCAAGCATAAGGGATAGTGAGATAATTTTGGGATTGTCCTTCCTCATGCTTGGGAAAACGCCTGGTGGGTGGGGGACACCCCTCATCCACCTGGCTTTGTGTTCATGTAAAAGTCTTGTGTTTTAATTGGGATTGTCCTTCCTTATGCTTGAGGAAACACCTGGTGGGTGGGGGATGCCCCTCATCCACCTGGCTTTGTGTTCATGTGAAAGTCTTGTGATTTAACCTGTGAAAATTTGGGATAAAAGACTTACGGTTTGTCCCATTAAACGGCTTCTGCACTAGACAGAGTCCAGTCTCTTTCTTTCTTTCTTTTATTATCTATCCCTTCCAGATTCACCGACGCCATCTTTCCTACCAGGGACCCCCAATATCTGCAGGGGCTGGCCCCCCACACATGCAGTGCTTGTCTTTCTGTGTTTGGCTTCTTTTACTTAGCATGTCGTCTTACAGGTTCATCCAAGTCGTTGCAAAGGGGAGGATTTTCTTATTTTTTAAGACTAAATGATATTGCACTGGGTGTGTATGTGTCACATTTTTTTTGTCCATTCATCCATTAATGGACACTTAGATTGTTTCTGTATCTTAGCTATTGTGAACAATGCTGTAATGAACAAGGGATTGCAGACATCTTTTTGAGATACAGTAAGTCCCCTACATATGAATGAGTTCTGTTGCAAGAATGCATTTTTAAGTCCAATTTGTTCATCAGTCCAACAAAGTTAGCCTAGGTATCCAATGGACACAATTGACTATATGGTACTGTACTGTAATAGGTTTATAATACTTTTTACACAAATAATACATAAAAAACAAACATAAAAATGAAGACATTTTTAACCTTACAGTACAGTACCTTGAAAAGTACAGTAGTATAGTACAGTGCAACAGCTAGCATACAGGGGCTGGCATCAAGTGAATAGGCAAGAAGAGTTAGTGACTGGAGGAAGGGAAGGAGGTGGGAGATGGTAGAGCTGAAGGAACATCAGCAATAGGAGATGGAGGGCAAGCTGCAGTTACCTCACGCCTGACATTGATGGCACAGGTTCTGGCTCCTTGCTGGATCCAATTCTACCTACCCTCTTGCTTGATAAAATGATTCAATGATTTCTGGATAGCTCTTTTTTTTCTCGTCATTGATCTCACTGCAGCACTGGATTACGTTCCTAATGGCTGCTGCAACCTTCGTGTACCATTCTATGTTCAGCTCCTATGCCTCAAAAACTAACAGTGCCTCCTCAAATAAAGAAAATTCCTTGCCATTTCCTGCATCGTGAATCTCTTTGGTTCTTCAGTTACTTCTTCCTCTTGTCCCTCTTCATCCTTTCTCTGGGCCTCCAATTTCATTAGGCCTTTGTTAGCAAGCTCCTTGTGTTGCACAGCAAGTTCAGTGAAGTTGTCCTCTTACAGATCTAGCTCCAGCTTCTCACTTAGGGTCACTAAGTTGCTGACGACCACTTTGGACTCCTCATCTACTTCTCAAGTTCATGAAAATTGGGAACAAATTGCAGGAAAAGGTTCTTCCAAATCCCATTCATGGTGATAGCCACATCCTCACGCCAAGCAAAGTCAATGCTTTGTATGGCCTTACAGATGTTATAATCCTTCCAAGATTGTTGGAAGGTTGTTTCTGACTCGTCACTTGCCTTTCTATGAAAAGTGTGATGTAAATAATATTTCTTGACAGTCACTAGAACTCCCTGGTCCATAGGTTGGATGAATGATTTAGTATGCAGTGGCAGATGTTGGGATGAAAGTTGTCCATTAATGGGGAAGTGGCCCAGAACTTTGTCCAGCAGCAAAAGAATGTTGAATGCAGTATCCTCCAGGAGATATTTCTCTACCTCCAGGATGAAGCGGTGGAACAACGAGTCCTAGAAAATGGCCTGTGTAATCAGGCTTTGGGGTTACTCTTCCACACAACAGGAAATGAAGCCTTGACTATGTTTTTAAGGGCTCTTGGGTTCCCTGCATGCCAGATGAAGAGGGGCTTCAAGTTCATATTGCCACCAAACAACAGAGTTAGCCTATCCTTTGCTGCTTTATGGTCTGGCATCAACTTTTTCTCCTTACTGATGTAACTTGAGTCTCACATCTTCTTTCAGTACAGTCCTGTCTCATCCACATTAAAAACCTGCTCTGGTAAATAAATGCCTTCACAATAATTTCTCAAAGCATTTCAGGCAATTCCCGGGCAGCTACTGTATCTGCACTCACTGCCTCACGACTCACTTTTATGTTGTGAAGGTTGACTCTAGACTTGTACCAATGAAACCAACCATGGTTGGCATTAAAAGGTGCACCGAGGTCGGGCATAGTGGCTCAAGCCTGTAATCCCAGCACTTTGGGAGGCCGAAACGAGAGGACTGCCTGAACCCAGGTGTTTGAGACCACCCTGGGTCTCACTTGGTGAGATCTTTTCTCTACAATAAATCAAGAAAAATTAGCCAGGCGTGGTGGCACATGCCTGTAGTTCCAGCTACTTGGAAAGCTGAGACAGAAGGAGCGCCCGAGCCCAGCAGGTCGAGACTGTGGTGGCCATGAGCATGCCACTGCACTCCAGCCTGGGTGACAAAGGGAGACTCCAACTCGAAAAAGAAAGAAAGAAAGAAAGAAAAAGGTGATTCTTCTCTGTATTTCTTCTTTAAGTCTTCATATAGGCTTTTTGCTTTCTCTTAAAACAGCATTAAGCTGAGTGGGACTCAACAGTGATGCTGACCCTGCACCCACACACTGAGAAGTTTCTCCATCTCCTGTACCACTTTTCCACACTTCAATATTATTGTCAACAACATTGGCACAGCAGACTTCACATGTTCTGAGATCTTGTCCTTGTTCTTTAGAATCATGCCAATGGTTGAATGATTCATATTATAAGAATGAGCAATGTCTGCTATCTTTTCTCCTCACTCCACTCTTATTTTCACTTTTGTTTCCATTGTTATTGCTTGGTGTTTCTTAGCAGCACCAGCTACATCACCATACTCCTGTCTCATCCACATTAAAAACCTGCTCCGGTAAAATGTGCCTTCACCAATAATTCCTCAAAGTGTTTCAGGCAATTCCCAGGCAGCTACTGTATCTGCACTCACTGCCTCACCACTTACTTTTATGTTTGCTTCCAGACATCCTGGTTTGAAATAAAGATCTGTAACACTGTACCCTATACAGTAAAGTACACAAAAGTACAATCACTTGTAGAGGATGCATGCATATGACAATGTACGCCAGACACGTGAACTTATTTGATTAGACATGCGAACACACGTTTGCATTTTTGAAAGCTCACAACTTGAAGGTTCATATGTAGGGGACTTTCTGTAGTGATTTTATTTCCTTTGGATATATACTCAGAATTGGAATTGCCTGTTCATATGGTAGTTGTTTTTCATTTTGGGGAGAAATCTTCACACTGTTTTTTTTTATAATGGATGTACCAATTTACATTTCCACCAACAATGTATAAGGGCTCCCTTTTTCCACATCTGTGCCAATACTTAATTTTTGACTTTTTGATAATAGCCATCCTAATAGGTGTGAGGTAACATCTTTGGCTTGGATTTGCAATTCCTTCATGGAAATGAAAATCAAAGCCACAATAAGATGTTGAGCATCTTTTCATAAACCTGTTATGAAAACCTATTATGTCCATTTATACGTCTTCTTTGGAGAAATGTATATTCAGGTTCTTTGCTATTGCGTTTTAAGAGTTTCTTGTATATAATGGATATCAATCCCTTATCACAGATATGGTTTGCAAATATTTTCTCCCATTCCATGGTTGTCTTTTTACCCTGTTGATTTTTTTCCTGTGGTATGCAAAAGCTTTTTAGTTTGGTGCAGTCCCACTTGTTTATTTTTACTCTTGTTGCCTGTGCTTTAGTCATATAGAAAAAAAATCATTGTTAAGACTAATGTCATAGAACTTTCCCCCTGTTTTCTTCTAGGTTATTTACAGTTGGAGGACTCGTGGTTAAACCTTTAATCTATTTTGAATTGATTTTTGTGCATGATGGAAGATAAGGATCCAATTTTTAAAAAAATTTTCTTTCTTTTTTCCCTTCCTTCCTTCCTGCCTTCCTTCTTGCATATCTAGTTTTCCCAGCACTATTTATCGAAGACACTATCCTTACCTCACTGTGTGTACTTAACACCTTTGTAGAAGATGAATTGACCTTATATGGATAGATTTATTTCTGTGCTTTCTATTCTGTTCCATTTATCTATGTGTCTGTTTTTTATACCAATGCTATACTATTTTGATATCATAGCTTTGTAATATAATTTGAAATCAGGAAGTGTGATGCCTCTGGCTTTGTTCTTCTTGCTCAAGTTTGCCTTAGCTATTTGGAGTCTTTGTGGTTCCATACAAATTTTAGGATTTTTTTCCTGTGAAAAATGTCATTGAAATTCTGATACAGATTGCATTGACTCTGTAGATCACTTTGAGTGGTATGGACATTTTTGACAATATTGCTTCTGATCTATGAATGCAGAGTATCTTTCCATTTATTTGTGTCTTCTTCAATTTCTTTCATCAATGTTTAGTAGTTTTCAATGTACAGAGTTTTGTTTTGTTTTGTTTTTGAGTCAGAGTCTCAGTCTGTCGCCCAAGCTGGAGTGCAGTGGCACGCTCACTACTATCCCAGCTTGGACCTGTTGGGCGCCATATGATCCTTGCGCCTTAGTCTTCCAAGTAGTGGAACTACAGGTGCGCACTACCATGCCCAGCTAATTTTTTATTTATTGCAGAGATGAGGTCTCACCAAGTTTCCCAGACCGGGCTCCAACCTGTGGGCTCAGGCAATCCACTCGCCTTGGCCTCCCAAAGTGCTGGGATTACAGGCTGAGCCACAAGCCCTGGCCATTGTACAGAGCTTTTACCTCCTTGGTTAAATTTATTCCTATGTATTTTATTCTTTTTGATGTTAATGTAAATGAGATGATGATGAATGAGTTGGGAGTCTCACTTCGTCACCCAGGCTGGAGTGCAGTGGCACGCTTGTGCCCACTGCAGCCTCGACATGTTGGGCTCAGGCAATCCACTTGCCTCAACCTCCCAAAGTGCTAGGATTTCAGGCTGAGCCACAGAGCCCAGTCCATGTAAATGAGACTATTTTAACTTCCTTTTTCAGATAGATCGTTGTTAGCATATAAAAACACAACATTTTAATATGTTAATTTTGTATCCTGCAACGTTACTGAATTCATTTATTAATTCTAACAGTTTTTTGGTATAGAATCTTTACAGTTTTCTGTATATAAAATTATGTCATCTGCAAATAGAGACGACTTTACATCTTCCTTTCTAATTTGGATGCTATTTATTTATTTATGTTTTGCCTATTTACTCTGGCTAAAACTTCCAATACTATGTTGAATAGAAGTGGCAAAAGTGGACATCCTTGTCTTGTTTCTGATTTTAAAGGAAAAGCTTTCAGCATTTCACTGTTGAATATATTAGCTGCGGTATTGTGATAAATGACCTTTATTGTGTTGAGGTACTTTCCTACTATGGCTAATTTCTTTACAGCTTTTTATCATGAAAGGATGTTAATTTGTCAAGTGGTTTTTCTGCATCTATTGATATGATCATATAAATTTTGTCCTTCATTCTGTTAATGTGGTATATTACATTTATTTATTTGCTTATGTTGAATCATTCTTTCATCTTAAAGATAAAACTTTCTTAAAGATAAAACTCATTCTTCATTGATTCATGGTATATGATCCCTTTAATGTGCTGTTGAATTGAGTTTACTAGTATTTTGGTGGAGATTTTTGCATTTATGCACATAAGGCATATTGACTTGTAATTTTCTTGTGTACTTGTCTGGCTTTCATCTCAGGGTAATAGTGGTCTCTTAAGATGAGTTTGAAAGTATTCTCCTCTCTCCAATTTTCTGGAAGAGTTTGAGAGTTTAACTGGTATTAATTCTTTTTAAATGTCTGGTAGAATTCAGCTATGATACCGTCAGGTCGTGGGCTTATCTATGATGGGAGATTTAAAATTACTGATTCAGTCTCCTTCAATCTTGTTATTAGTCTGTTCAGATTTTCTATGTCTTTATAATTTACTCTTGGCAGTAGTATATTTCTAAAAATTTACCAGTTTTTTCTAGGTTATCCAATTTTTGGGCATAGGATTATTCATAGTAGTCTCTTATAAGCCTTTGTATTTTTGTAGTATCAATTGTAATTTGTTTCTTCTTTCATTTCTGATTTTATTTAAGTCTTCTCTCTTTTTTCTTAGTTAGACTAGCTAAAGGATTGCCAGTCTTCTTTGTTTTTTCCCCAAAAACAAACCCTTAGTTTGATTTTTTCTATTTTTCTATGAATTTTCCATTATCTATTTATTTCTGCTCTGATCTTTGTTATTGTCTCTCCTTCCACTACCTTTGAGCTTTGTTTGTTCTTTTTTTTTCTGGTTCCTCAGTCATAAAGTTAGGCTTATATTAGAGATCTTTCTTTTTTTTCTTCATTTAGACGTTTATATGACTTTTCCAGTTTTCCTCCTGTTATTGACTTTGAGTTTCATACCATTGTGGTCAGAAAAGGCTTGTTTTATATCCTAACATATAATCTATCCTGGAGAATGTTCCTTGTGTCCTTGAGAAGAATGTGTATTCTGATGTTGTTTGATGAATAGTTCTGTATTATGTCTGTTAGATCCATTTGGCCTAAGGTATGGTTCAACTCCTATGTTTCCTTATTGCTTTTCTGTCTGGATAATCTATCCACTGTTAAAAGTGGGGTTTTGAGATGCTCTACAATTATCGTATTGCTGTGTTTTTCTCCTTTAGATTTATCAATATTTTCTTCATATTAGGTGCTCCAATGTTAGGTGCATATATATTTATAATTTTTATATTCTTTTGATGAATTGACCCCTTTATCATTACATAATAACCTTCTTTGTCTTTTTATACAGTTTTTGACTTAAAGTCTATTTTACCTGATGCAAATATAGCTACTTCTGCTCTCTTTTGGTTTCTGTTTGTATGGAATAGTTTTTTAATCTCTTCACTTTCAGTCTATATGTGTCCTTAAAGTTGTCAGTCTCTTGTAGGCAGCATATTTGGATATTTAAAAAAAATTATTGATTTAGCTAATGCTTTATGATTGAAAAATTTAATCCATTTACATTCAGAGTAATTATTGAGGGGTAAGGTTTTACTACTGCCATTTTCTTAACTGTTTTCTGGCCTTTTTGTATATCCTTTGTTCATCTCTTTCTCTCTTGCTGTCTTCCTTTGTCATCTGATGATTTTCTTTAGTGGTGAGCTTTGATTTCATTTCCTTTATTTTTCTATGTATCTGCTATAGGTTTTTGCTTTGTAGTTACCATGAGCTTATTACAATAGAATGGTCCAAATTTGGTCATATACTTTACCAGTGAGTTTTATACTTTCGTATGTTTTCATGCTACTAATTAGCAACCTCTCATTTTAGCTCAAAGAACTTCTTTTAGCATTTCTTGTAAGGCAGAACTAGTGAATGAACTTCCTTAGCTTTTGTCTGTGAAAGTCTTTATCTCTCTTTCATTTCTGAAAGGAAGCTTTGACAGCTAAATTATTCTTGGATGACAGCCCTTTCTTCTTTCTTTCTTTCTTTCCTTCTTTTTTTTCCTAAATTAAGTCCATTTTATTTGAAATTTTCTCATGCCACAAGTTTGCATGAAAAGTCCCATCCAGGGGCTGGGCGTGGTGGCTCACACCTATAATCCCAGCGCTTTGGGAGGCTGAGTTGAGAGGATTGCCTGAGCTCACTGGTTCAAGACCAGCCTGGGCAACTTGGTGAGACCTCAACTGTACAATAAATAATAATAATAATAAAAAGTAGTTGGGCATGGTGGCATGTGCCTGTAGTTCCAGCTACTTGGAAGGCTGAGGTGGAAGGGTCACCTGAGCCCAGCAGGTCGAGACCACACTGGCTATGAGCATGCCACTGCACTCCAGCCTGGGTGACAGAGTGAGACTCTAACTCAAAAAAACCCCCCAAAAAATGAAAAGTCCCATCCAGGATGCAGTTTGCTACAGTGAATGCCAAATTCAGGAGTGGGCATCACTGGGGATGCCACACATGGACAACTCAACTGGATGGGATCAAGAGGTCATGGAAAGGCTGGCGATACATGTATGGTCATTTAGCACCTGGTCACAACACAGTAAAACCCCTGGTCAGGGAAAGGTCTTGCCCCCCAGACACACTGAGCTCTGCTATTTCTAAGCAAAGGCACATACAGACAGGCAGTGGTTGAAGGGGCAGCAGCACAGGCCTGGAGAGGACACCACCAATGGCTGCAGAGAAGGGGTGCACACACACAGCCACACATACCTACATGCGTGTACATGCATGTGGTTGGCGGCTTTTTCTTTCAGTGCTTTGAATATAATATATTCCACTCTTTTCTGGCCTGCCAGGTTTCTGCTGAGAAATCTGCTGATAGCCTGATGGGGGTTTCTTTGTATGTAAGAATTGCCTTTTCTCTTGGTGCTTCAAAGATTTTCTCTTTTTCTTTAATTTTTGACAGTTAGATTGTAATATTTCTTAATGTTGTCTTTGGGTTGAATGTGATTGGAGACTTCAAGTTTCATATACTTGGATGTCCATATCTCTTCCTAGATTTGAGAAGTTTTCAGCCTTTATTTCTTTAAATAAGTTTCATCCCATTTCTCCTTCCCTTCTTTACTGTAACTTTTTTTTTTTTAGTTGTAGTATCACTCCATTGCCAGGCTGGAGTGCAGTGGCATATTCACGGCTACCCCAGCATCAACCTGCTGGGCTCAGGTGATCCTTCCACCTCAACCTACCAAGTAGCTGGAACTACAGGTGTGCACTACCATGCCCGGCTAATTTTTTTTATTGTAGAGATGAGGTCTCACCAGGTTGCCCAGGCTGTTCTCATATTTGTGGGCTCAGGCAGTCCCTTCACCTTGGCCTCCCAAAGTGCTGAGATTACAGGCTTGAGCCACCACACCCAGCCCTTCTCTGTAACTTCTTTGATGTAAACGTTAGCTCTCTTGATCATGTCCCATAGATCTCAGAGGATTTCTTCATTTCACTGTTTTTCTTTTTATTTTCTGACTGAATATTTTCAAATGATAAATCTTTAAGTTTATAGATTCTTTATTCTACTCAATGAAGTCTGCTGCTGATGCTATTTGTTGAATTTTCTAATTTCATTTATTGTATTATTCAGTTCTAGAATTTTTATTTGGTTCTTTTCAATGAATTCTATCTCTTTTGAACTTCTAGTTTTGTTTTTGTATTGTTTTTCTGATTTCCTTCAGGTGTCTATCTGTGTTCTTTTGTAGCTTGCTGAGCTTCCTTAAAACAATTATTTTGAGTTATTTGTCAGGCAGTTTGTAGATTTTCGTGTCTTTGTGGTTGGTTACAAAAATATTATTGTGTTGCTCTGGTGTTGTTATATATTCTTGATTTTCTTCTTGTTTCTTGAAGCCTTGTGTTGCCATTTCACCTTTGAAGAAGCAGTCTTTACAGTTTTCTTCAGTTTTTACTGACTGTCTTTGGGAGATGAACACCTGTACCAAACAATCTGGCTAGAGATTCTGAGGCACTCTCAAACTTTTTAAAATGTATGTGTCTATTCCACAATTCTTGTTCCCACTTGGGAAGAAAAGCTTTTCTTTTTTTTTTTTTGAGATAGGATCTCACTCTGTCACTCAGGCTGGAATGCAGTGGCATGATCACAGCACACAGTAACCTTCTGGGCTCATGCCATCATCCTTGGCAATTTAAAAAAATGGTTTTGTTTTTTTTTTTGGAAAGATGAGGTCTATGCTGTCCAGGTTGACCTTGAACTCCTAGCCTCAATAAATCCTCTTGCCTAGGCTCCCAAAGAGCTGAGATTATAGACACGAGCCATTGTGTTTGGCCGAGAAGGAATTCTTAAGATTGTAAATCTTATAGTATTTTGGTAAATGTTCAGGGACCACTCTGAGTGAGAACATTTACTATAAGAAAGGGATTGGCGGTAGCAGGACACGGCCAGGGGAGGGAGATGGGCACATAACATCTATAAGGGTAGCTAATCTCAAACCAGGCAGAGTGGGAACCAAAGGGAGGCCCAAACTTTACCTGTATGATGACCACTTGTATACCTAATCCTGAATTGTACCCCACATCTTTAAAACAAAATAAATTAAAAATAAATAAAATATTAAAAACTTTTTTGAGTCAGAGTCCTACCCTGTCATCCAGGTTAGAGTTCAGTGGCACAATCATGAGTCCCTGCAAATTTGACTTCCTGGGTGCAGGCTTTGACTTCTGTCTCAGCCTCCCAAGTAGCTGGGACTACAGGTGTGTACCACCATGCCTGGCTAATTTTTTTGACTTTTTTGTAGAGATAAGGTCTTGCTATCTTGCCCAGGGTGGTCTTGAACTCCTGGGCTCAAGCAATCCTCTTGCCTTGGCTTTCCAGAGTGCTGGGATTACAGATGTGAGCCAATGCATCCAACCCTCTTTGTCTTCTTTAGGGCAATGCCCTAAAATGCCCAAGTTTGTACATCTTCTTCTGATTCTGCTGCGTCAAATCAGCCGTCTGCAGGAGGTGCTTGCATTTTCTGTCTGTAAAGGAATACTTGGGGAGCTTGCCTGGTGGGGAAGGTAAAGCGCATGTAACATTTAGAGTGCCTATGGGTAAGTTTTCAGGGTCTGTAGATAAGGCATCGCGGGCTTAGTGATGGAGTCTCTGGAGCAGTTAATGGGTTCTGCAACCTCTCTTCTCTGCTCTCAGCTTCTCTCCACCACACAGCTGTGCTGATGACTTCAATACTCTGGGAGGGAGGAAGTGTGTGAGGAAGTAGATCTCAAGCAGCATCCCTCAGGGCTTAGAGAGCTGGGTGCTTACTCTGCTCTCACTTTGCCCCTACCATGGGATAAATTGCAGGCTGAGAGGAGCCTCCTTTAACACTGAACTGTGCCACCTTGGGGGAGGGGTGATGTGCATAAAGTAAAACTGTTCTTAACTTCTTCAATACTGTTAGATTTTATGATTCAATGGTGTTTTTGAACTTCTCCACTAGACTTCTGGATGCCCACAAAGGTACTCTTATTTATGGATAATTGTATAAATTGATGCTGCTGTGGGGGGATGTATTCTTGTATTCCATCATCTTGCTGATGCCACCTCTCCTTTTAATCATAGGGCATTTCTGTTACCAATGAATTGTCTCAGTTTTTCTTATCTGGAGATATTTTTATTTCATCTTTATTTTTGAAGAATAGGATCTTAGTCTGTTTTCTGTTGTTTGTAACAAATGACCTGAAACTGGGAAATTTATTTCTTACAGAAATTACAGAAAAGAAATTTATTTCTTACAGTTGTGGAAGCTGAGAATTCCAGGGTTGGAGGTCACATCCAGTGAGAGCCTTCTTTCTGGTGGGAAGCCTCTGCAGAGTCCTGAAGCAGTGTAGGGCATACAGTGTAGGAGGCTGAACATGCAAATTCAGATCTTTCTTTTTGTCTTATAAAGCCATCAGTCACCCCTATGATAACCCATTAATCCATTGACCCATTAATCCATGAATAGATTAATCATGTCTATACTGCCACATTAGGCATTACATTTCATCTTGAGTTTTGGAGGGGATAAATATTCAAACCATAGCAAATAACTAGGTTGGATATAGAATTCTTGGTTGATACTATTTTTTTTTAACTTTGAGTATGTTATTCCACTGGCTTCTGGTCTCAAATCTTGCTGATGAGAAATCAGCCATTAATCACATTGTCATTCCTCTTATGTAGTGAATCATTCTTCTGCTACTTTCAAGATTTTCTTATTGTCTTTGGCTTTCAGCAATTTGACTATAATATGGCTGTGTGTGGTTCTCTTTGTGTGTGTGTTTTTTTTCAATTTCATGTTGGTTAAACTTTTTGGATCTGCAATTTAATATTTTTCATCAAACTTGGAAAGTTTTCAGCCATTATTTCATTAATATTTATTTCCCATTTTGGGGCTTCTTTTATATGTATGTGGGGCTATTTCACATTGTCTTATGTGTCTCTGAGGCTCTGTTCATTAGTCTCCATTTTTTTTCCTCTCTGTTCTTCAAATTGTATAATTTATATTAGTCTACTTTCAAGTTCACTGATTCTTTTTTCCACTATTTCAAAATCTGCTATTGGGTTCATCTAGTGAATTTTTTTTTTTTTGAGTTGGAGTCACTGTCACCCAGGTTGGAGAGCAGTGACACAATCATGGCTCACTGCAGCCTCAAACACTTGGCTCAGATGATCCTCCTGCCTCAGCCTTCCAAGTATCTGGGACTTAAGGCACACACCACCATACCTGGCTAACTTTTAACTTTTTTTGTAGAGATGAAGTTTTGCTGTGTTGTCCAGGCTGATCTCAAACTCCTGGGTTCAAATAATCCTCTTGCTTTGGCTTCCCAAGGTGCTGGGATTACAGGTGTGAGTTACTACACCCAGCCAGAATTCTTAATTTTGCTAATTGTATTTTCAACTCTAAGATTTCGATTTAATTCTTTTTATAGTTTGCATTTCTTGAGATTCCCTATTTGTTAAATCATTTTCATATTTCTTTTAATTCTTTGAAAGTTTTATTTAATTTTCTGAATGTATTTATTATATTAAATAACTGTTTTGAAGACTTTGTCTACTAAATACAACATATGAACCCACTTGGGTTTTGCTTCTGCTTACTGTTTTTTTCTCCTTTGGTCTGTGTCACACTTACTGTATCTTTGCATATCTTGTAGTTTTTGGTTGAAAATCAAACATTTTAGATGATTATGTTGCAGCAACTCTGGATTATTTATTTATTTATTTATCTGAGTTGGAGTCTCACTCCGTCACCCAGGTTGGAGAGCAGTGGCACACTCATGGCCACCACGGTGTCAACTTGCTGGGCTCCAGCAATACTTCCTCCTCAGCTTTCCAAGTAGCTGGAACTACAGGCGTGTACTACCATGCCCAGCTAATTTTTTATTTATTTTAAGACTGTTTTGTTTTGTTTTGTTTTAGTAACTTGCCTAGACTATGAAATCTGTCCCTCACATCATGTGCAGATGCTGATATCTCTGCTCAGTCTTGTTATTCCTGTTTTTTATTTTTTAGCTTGGCTTTCTAGAGCTCATTCCTTTATCTGCAGAGTCAGTTATTTATAGTATTCAGCCAACTGTTTGGGCAGAGGTTTTCTTAAATACTTCAAGCCTACAAGGCTTTCAGCCTTTGTCAATTGATCTGAGTGTACATTGGAGAAGACCAATTTTCTCTCTCTTGCCTTTCACTTTTTACTGACTTTTTCAGGTCTCCCCAATATATGCATAGTTTTAAAGTCAGCCATGACCCCTATCTATCACCATACACAAAAATCAACTCTAAATGGATCAAAGACCTAAATGTAAAACTTCAAGCTATAAGAACCTTAGAAAATGCAGGAGACACCCTGATGGAAATTGGAACTGGCAACCAATTCCTGATCAAAACCCCAAATGCCCATGCCATAAGAGATAAGATAGATAAGTGGGACCTCATTAAACTGAAAAGCTTCTGCAAAGCAAAAGAAACCAAGAAAGCAGGGAGACAGCCCACAGAATGGGAAAGAATATTTGCCAACTGTATATCTGATAGGCCTAACATCTAGGATCTAAAGAAAACTCAAATGTGCCAAAAAAAAAAAAAGTCGACAAAATATATGAATAGACACTTCTCAAAAGAAGACATATGAGCAGCCAACAGATACATGAAAAAATGCTCAGCCTCACTGGTCATCAAATAAATACAAATTAAAACCACACTGAGACATCACCTAACTCCAGTGAGGATCACCACATCAATAACTCAAAAAACAACAGATGCTGGAGAGGATGCGGGGAAAATGGAACACTTCTACGCTGCTAATGGCAGTGTAAACTAGTACAACCTCTTTGGAAAACAGTTTGGTGATTCCTAAAAGATCTAAAAATCGATCATCCATACGACCCTGCTATCCTCTTTCTGGGAATATGGCCAGAGGAACTCAAATCACTCTGTGAAAAAGATACCTGCACACACATGTTTACTGCAGTGTTATTCACAATAGCAAAGACACAGAGTCAACCATGTTGCCTATTGAAAGAGGACTGGCTAAAAAAAAATGTAGTACATATACACGATGGAATACTACGCAGCCATAGAAGGACAAAATTATGAATTTCACAGCAACTTGGATGGACTTAGAGTCTATAATTCTGAGTGATCTATCACAGAAACAAAGAACTGAGCATCGCATATTCTCACTTATAAGCAGACCCTGAACAATTATCATAAAGTATAAGAAAGGAATTGGCAGTAGTGGGAAACTGCCAGGGGATGTGTGTGTGTGTGTGGGGGCACACCTCAACAATAAGGGTACCTTATCTCAAACCAGATAAAGTAGGGACCAAAGTGAGGCCCAAACTTTACCTACACAATGACCACTTGTATATCTAACTCTGAATTGTACCCCACATTTTTAAAAGAAAAAAGAAAAAAAAGTCAACCATAGATATGTGAAGAGCTTATCTCAAACTTCTATAACTCTCTCATTTATAAGATCTCCCTGTTAAATTCCTGATTGGTCTGCTGCTTGCCCCAAGTGAGGCGGCAGCCTCAAGCTAGCAAAGCTGTGGACTTCCTCTGCTCATTCCCAACTGTTCATTTTCACATTTAGCCAGTAAAGCCAAGGATTTTCAGCCCCCCAACTACCACTCTGAATTAAGTTTGTTCATGTGGCAGCAAAGCTATTAGTTTTTGTGGCTAGCCCCATTTTACTTACAAGTCATTAACTAAGGTAGGAGGATGATGAAAGCAGCCCCAAGCAAAGAAACCACAATTTCCTACTGTTCTTACCTGATGACCTAGTAATTTTTCAAGAATAAAAGCAGCTCAATTTCTTGTCTAATTTTGGTCAGTTTCTAGTTCCCTGAAGTGACTGACTGGTTTTGATTAACAATTTTATCTAGTTTTGTTTTTCTTTAGATTTTACTTGTTTTGTGGAAAGGAATTGCCTATTACTTTGTGCTGCCATAACTGGAAGGTCCTCATTCTTTTTTGAGCACAAAAAATTTTTCATTTTTGTTAATGTTTAACACAGTTCCCATTTAAGATCAAATCTGTTGTACTTATTTTCTATCCAAAGATGCAGAAAAACCAGCTTTGTAAATGTATGCCAAAAGTACACACTGACTAACTGGCTTCTCTCCCTCCCTGCTCTTCCTCATTTTTCTGAAAAGCAGTACCTTTTTTTTTTTTTTTTTTTTTTTTTTTTAGTCTCACTCTGTTGCCCAGGCTGGAGTGCAGTGGCATGCTCACAGCCACCACAGGCTCGACCTTCCGGGCTCAGGCGATCCTTCCATCTCAGACTTCTAAGTAGCTGGAACTACAGGCATGCGCTATCACACCTGGCTAATTTTCTTTTGGATTTATTGCAGAGATGAGGTCTCACCAAATTGCCCAGGCTAGTCTCGAACCTGTGGGCTCAGGCAATCCTCCCACCTCGGCTTCCCGGCTTCCCAAAGTGCTGGGATTACGGGTATGAACCACGATACCTGGCCTGAAAAGCAGTACCTTAAATAAAGGGAGAGTCCTTGCTTATCCTCTAAACAATTGATACCAGTTTGTCAATTCCCACCTTTCCCTTTTACGTGGTCTGTAATGCTGGAGAGTAGAGCCAGCAGCATGTTTACAGAAACTTCTTTTAAATTTATGTAAGCTAATACTACAAGAAAGGGATTGGCAGTAGTGGGAAACTGCCAGGGGAGGGCAGGAATGGGATTGGCAGTTGAGGGAAACTGCTAGGGGAGGGAGGGGAATACCTCAACAACAAGGGTACCTGTATAATGAACACTTGTACACCTGACCCTGAATTGTACCTCGCATCTTTAAAATAAAAAAAATAAAAATAAATTTATGTAAGTTACATGGAAGACTAACTACCTTGACTGATGGGGGCGGGGCAGATACTTCTTCCATTAATAAATTAATGGATTCATTCATTGTATTAGCTACATTATGGAACACGTGGTAGAGATATAGGACGGGTCAGCTATAGTAAGAGTAAGAACAAGATAATAACTAACTTCAAATAGAACAATAAACATTGAGACTTTTAATAATTTGAAAAAACCCATTCAAATAGGCTAAGCCCCTGATGAGCCTAGCATTAAAAATAATTTAAATACAATGCTTATTTTTTAAAAAATTAAAAAACAAATACTTAATGGATATGCTCCCTAATACTGTATACACAGTTGGTGTGGGCATTATATTATAAACTTTCAATCTGAGGAAAAACTTACAAATAGGAAAACAAATTTCAGAAAGGGCTTTTATAAAGGTAAATTCCTCAACTTTCTTAATATATTTATTCTTTTTTGATTTCACATTAGATATGATAAGAGTATGTGGGGGGTGTTAAATGTTTTAGAGGAGTAATGCATTGAGTTAAAGCTGGAAACCAAGAAAGCTGAAGGTTTAGGCAGCTGTTCATTTCATTTCAAGGGAGATCATCAGAAAAAGAACATAGTTTGAGTAGGAGGTTTGGCCTTATTTTCTTTGAAGCTGTTTTTTTGTTTTTTTGTTTTTTTGAGTTGGAGTCTCACTCTGTCGCCCAGACTGGAGTGCAGTGGCCGCTCCCGGCCACCGCAGCCTCGACCTGCTGGGCTCCGACAATCCTTCTGCCTCAGCCTTCTACGTAGCTGA
>NW_007252916.1:46085-63832 GCF_000164805.1 Carlito syrichta | reverse complement strand
ATGAGGTCTCGCCTGCCTAGGTGGGTCTCGAACTCACGGGCTCAGGCAATCCACTCACCCCAGCCTCCCAAAGGCGCGGGATTACAGGCTGAGCCACCGAGCCTGGCTGGAGTTGTTTTTAAAGCATTTTCTCCAATCTGCTTTGCCTCCTTCCATCCTTCTCTCTCTCTCCCTCTCTCCCCTGCCATCACTCCCACATAACCCCTCCCCCATTTGAGATAAGTGAAATGCAAGACGTGGAAAAAGATATCAGAAAAAGAAAAAGAGGTAAGAGTAAGAATGGGGATCAAAGTAAGAAGAGTCAGAGAGTCAGAGAGAGGAAATGGGGTAGAGGAAAGGAGAAATTATGTTGACATCTTTTGCCTGTAGTTAAAAATTGGACTTGACATGGTGCTTTAGGCAGGCATTTCCTAAATCCTAAATTAGACAGGCATTTCCCCTTATTTTTGAGGGACTCTCCAGCATTATTAGAACTAGGGACTTGGCTTCTACAGGGGTAAGAGTTAAAGCCAGTTTCCTCCAGTTTGTGGTGACAGGATGCAAAATATATAGATCCTCAGATATCACGGAGAGCCTGGACTTTTCTGTTCGGTTCCAATCATACCTTATACTGAATAAATTGTATTTTATCTTTACTGTAAAATATTATGTAACCATTAAAAAGAATGAATTAAGCTGGGCTCGGTGGCTCAGCCTGTAATCCCGTGCCTTTGGGAGGCTGAGGTGAGTGGATTGCCTGAGCCTGCGGGTTCGAGACCCGCCTGGGCAGTGAGACCTCATCTCTACAATAAATAAAAAAAAATCAGCCGGGCGTGGTAGCACATGCCTGTAATTCTGGCTACTTGGAAGGCTGAGGCGGAAAGATCACCGGAGCCCAGCAGGTAGAGGCTGCGGTGGCCAGGAGCGGCCACTGCACTCCAGTCTGGGCAACAGAGTGAGACTCCAACTCAAAAAAAAAAAAAAAAAAAAAAAAAGAATGAATCAGAGATATACCAGCTGTCCTGGAAGGTTTTTCAGGAAATATTGTTGGCTGAGATATGTAAGATGAAAAAAACTACTTATGACTCCATTTTGTGAAACAATGATAGTGTCCCTCAAATATGTATACATATGCATATGAATATATTGTTGAATAAGAAAACAATATGCAAGATTATTTTAGGGTACTTAATGCAATGCATTAAGCGTTTCTGGCTCCCTTGGGGTTGGGTGGGGGCTAATGAATTGTATGTGTTTTGTTTGTTTTTGAGACAGTGTTTCTCTCTATTTTCTAGGCTAGAGTGTAGTGGCACAATCAAAGCTCACTGAAGTCTCAAACTCTTGGGAGCAAGCAATCCCCCTGCCTCAGCCTTCCAAGTAGTTGGGCCTACAGGCATGTGCCACCATGTCCAGCTAATTAGAAAACATTTTTTTTGGTAGAGACAGAGTCTTGCTATGTTCTCCAGGCTGGTCTCAAACTCCTGGCCTCAAGCAATTCTCCCACCTTGACTTCCCAAAGTGCTGTGATTAAGGTGTGCGCTACTATGCCTGGTCATGGCCAGTGAGTTGTGAGCAAAAGTGTCTTATGCTATCTCTGGCCTGAACACATAACTGGCAGTTCAAAATTCCCCAGAACACTTATCCCTCTACACTGACTGTCAGCGTTCACAAGGGTAGCACCTCCATCAGCTTCATCCCAGCTGAGAAGACATGGAGCAGATTCTCAAACAAACCAGGATGAACACATGGTATGAGTGAAAAATAGACAGTTGTAATGAGTCGCTAAGCTTTGCGGGCTGTTTTTATCCAGCAAAACCTAACCTGTTCTAAATCATACAAATGCATATTAGATTAGCATATGTTATGGGCTAGAATGCTGAGGCTTTGTAGCTTTAAAAAAAAAGTACTGAAAAGCTTCATTAAATCCATAGAAGAGGCCATGATGCCATGAGAATGACAGAAATTGTACCAAAAAGATGCCAAACATGATGCTGACAAATTCTATCAGGAACAGCCTCGACTTCCTCCTTTGCACCATGATGTCAAGTGGATAAATTTTTTTTCTTTTGAAATTGTTCCCAAGTTCCTACACCCTGTTCTGTAGCTCTGCCTTAAACAATGTAATTAAAATTCAGCCAGGCGTGGTGGCTCATGCTTGTTTTTTGTTTTTGGGTTTTTTTTTTTTTTGAGTTGAAGTCTCACTCTGTCACCCAGACTGGAGTGCAGTGGCCGCTCCGGCATTCCTTCCACCTCAGCCTTCCAGTAGCCGGAATTACAGGCATGCGCTACCACACCCGGCTGATTTTTTGATTTATTGTAGAGATGAGGTCTTGCTGCCCAGGCGGTTCTTGAACCCGTGGGCTCAGGCAATCCACTCACCTCAGCCTCCCAAAGGCGGGGGATTACAGGCTGAGCCACCAAGCCCGGCTGGTGGCTCATGCTTGTAATCCCAACTATTTTGGGAGGTGGAGGCTAGAGGTTGCCTGGGTTCAGTATTTCAAGACCAACCTGGGAAACTTGGTGAGACCTAAACTCTAAAAAAAATATTTTAAAAAATTGTTGGACATGGTTGTGTGTGCCTCTAGTTCCAGTTACTTGCAAGGCTAAGGTGAAAGGATCGCCTGAGCCCAGCAGGTTGAGGCTTTTGGTAGCTGTGACCATGCCACTGCACTCCAACCTGGCCATCAGAGTGAGGCTCTGATTCAAAACATAAATAAATAAGTAAATACATAAATAAAATTAAGATATCTAGGGCTTTGTCACCTTGCAAGGTTAAGCTATCAGGTCATTCTCTAGTCCAGTGGTCCTCAATGGGAAGACATTTTTGGTTGTCACAGTGGGGAGTGGTGGTAGCATTATTGACTTCTAGTGAGTAGAGACCATGGGTGCTGCTGAACATCTTACAATGCGTAGGACATCCCCCATGATAAAGAATCCTGTGGTCCAAAGTATCAATAATACTGAGGCTATGAGTCCCTGCTCTAGTATAGGCCTGCTTTCCACACCCCTTTTGTTCTGAAAGAAGAGAGATCAGGCTGCCTTCCTTGTTATTTATGTCCTGTTTGTTCTTTCTTAGAGAATGTTCTTCTTTCTTCTCCCAACTGTGTGTGGAACACAAGCCCATTTCCCCAGCAGTTTTTTTCCTTGCTACCCATATCCTGTTTTTTTTAAATAACAGCTTAATTGAGATATAATTCACATACACTATACAATTCACCTATATAAAGCATAAAATTCAATAGTTTTGAATATATTCAGAGTTGTGTAACCATCACCACAACCAATTTTAGAACATTTTCATCACTTCAAAAAGAAAAACCTTCATCCATAAGTCAGTTTCCCCAATCCCCCTGCTTCTCCAGCCCTAGGCACCACCAATCTGCTTTATATTTCTACAGATTTGTCTTTCAATTCATAAATTGAATAACATGGCCTTTGTGCCTGGTCCTTTCTGTTAGCATACTATTTTCAAGGTTCATCCATGTTGTAGCATATATCACTACATACTCCTCTTATGGCTGAGTAATATTTCATTATATGAATTTACCACATATACTGGTTTGCCAGGGCTGCTGTAACAGTACCACAGACTGGGCAGCTTAAATAACAAAAACTTATTTTCTCACAGTTCTGGAGGCCTTTCCTTGGCTTGTAAATGGCTGTGTTCTCCCTGTGTCCTCACATGTTCTTCCTTCTGTGTGTATCTGTGTCCAAAGTTCCTCTTCTTTTAAGGACACCAGTCATATTGAATTTGGGCCCCACCCTAATGATCTCACTTTTATTACTTTTTTAAAGATCTTATCTTCATGTACAATCACATCCGGAGGTACTGGGAGTTAGGATTTCAGCATATAAATTTGGAGAGGACACAATTCATCCCATAACACCTTGCCTTCTGGTGCTCTAAAATTCACATCCTTCCCACATGCAAAATACACTCCTCATCCCCATCCCAACAGTGCCAACAGTCTTAACCCAGTCCAGCATCAACTCTAAGTTCAAAATCTCATGTAAGTGTCATCCAAATCTGGTATGGTGAGATTTAAGATATGACTCATCCCAAGGCAAAACTCTTCTCCACCTATGAAACTTTAAAACCAGACAATAAGTTATTTGCTCTCAAAATAGGGCAGGTATAGGATAGACATTTCCATTCCAAAAGAGGGAAATTGGGAAGAAGTCAGTGGTTATGGATCTCAAGCAAGTCTAAAACCTAACAGAGCAAATGTCATTAGATACTACTAAGGCTTGAGAATAATCCTTTTTGGGTTGATGCTATGTTATTTAGGGCCACAGAGTGACCCTACCTTCCAGGTCTACTGGGGGAGTGGCCCTGAACCCTCTGTGCTAAGTGGCAGCCCCACCCTCTTGGTCCTGGGCTGGGGCACCCTGGAATGCTGAAACTGAGGAGCTGGCCCCACCCTCTGAAACTGAGGAAGTGTTTCTGCACTCTGAACCCAAGGAGGGGACATTCCTGCCATTCACCTCTGGGTCAGAGGTGGCAGTGGTAGCATTGCAGATCTCTGAACTGCCTTGGGGGTCATTCTCCCCTTTTCTTTAGGTGTAACACATGTTCACAGCCATATAGCTCTATTGGTAGGTCCCACCGAACTCTAGAAGTCTGATAGCCTTCCTTCATTTCTTTCTATCTCTGACCCCTTTGACCCAAACTGGCAGAGTGTCTGCTGGTATAAATTCTCAAAAACCTTGTTAGCCTCCCTTGCAATTCACAAGGGTAGGCCATTTCACAAGAGCATCTGTCACAGATGCTCCTGGAGAACCACATCTCCATTCTTGACTTTTGCTAAGATGGCTGGTTCAATATCAGTAATCGCTTTAGAGATGGTCATCCATCCATACTCTTGATATTCTCTCCAGTGTGTGCTTTTTCCATTTTTTTGCAAAATGGACAGACTGGAATTTTCCAAATCTTCCAGTTTTGGTTTCTTTTTTCTTAAAAAAAAAAATTTTTTTTTTCAATTTCTCTCTCTCTTACTATCAGCAGCAAGGAGAAACCAGGCCATGCTGCTTTCAACATTTTGCTTAGAAATTCTCTCAGCTAAATATCCAAGCTCATCACTTACAAATTCTGCTTCCACAAAACACTAAGATACAATTCAACCAGGTACTTTGCCACTTTATAACAAGGCCCATCTTCTAATTTTTAATAATGTGTTTCTCATTTCTGTTCAAGATGTCACCAGAAGTGCCTTTAATATTCATATTTCTACCAAGGTTCTGTTCTTGATTACATATACATTCTCTAAGAGAACAGAAGCTTTCTCTACAGCTTTCCTCTTTTCTTTCTTAACCCTTACCAGAATCACCTCTAACATGCATTTTCTACCAGCAATCTCTTTAAGGCAATTTAGGCTTTCTTCAACATGCACCTTCAAACTCTTGCAGTCATTTCTCAATGCTCAGTTCCAAAGCCACTTCCACATTTAAAGATATTTGTTACAGTAGCACCCTATTTCCTGGTACCAAAATCTGTATTGATTTACTAGGGCTAGTGTAGCAAAATACCACAAACGGGGGGCTTAGACAACAGAAATGTGTTTTCTCACAGTTCTGGAGACTAGAAATCCAAGATCCAGGTGTAGGCAGAATTGGTTTCTGCTGAGGTCTCTCTCCTTGGCTTGTAGATGGCTGCCTTCTCTCTGTGTCTTCACATAATCTTCCTTCTGTGTGTGTCAGTATCTAAAGTTCTTTTTATAAGGACACTAGTCATATTGTATTAGTGTCCTAATGACCTCCTTTTAACTTAATCATTTCTTTAAATATCCTATTTCCAAATACAGATATATTCTGAGGTACTCGAAGTTAGGACTTTAATATTTAAACTTGAGAGGTAAAGGGACACACTTCAGCCCATAACACCACATATTATTTATCTATCCATCAATTAATTGATATTTCCAATTTCTTTTACGGATTTAATTACTATATCACTACAAAAATAGCTGTCAGGTTTCAACATCCTAAGTATTTCTACTTTTTATTTCTGTGACAATTTTTCCTAATGGCTCTGAAAATCATCCTCAATGGTTCTCAGTGCTTTCTTGCCATTACTCTTTCACTTAAAAAAAAAAATCTACCCATTTTGACCTATAATTCACATTCCATAACATTCATCCTCTTAAAGTGTACAATTTAGTGTTTTTTGGGTATACTAACCAAATCATTGTGTAACCATTATTGATACATGATTTTAGATAAAAATAACAACCAACTTTAAAATATGTTTACCAACCCAAAATATATCCCATACCCATTAGCAATTATTCCTATTTTCTTCCTGTCCCTCAGCTCCTGGCAATCACTAATATACTTTCTGTCTGTGGATTTACCTGTTCTAGACAGTTCATACATGGTGTAGCCTTTTCACTTAGCATAATGTTTTCAAAGTTCATCTATGTTCTAGCATGTGTCAGCACTCCATTCCTTTTAACTGCCAAATACTATATCCACATATGGATACGACATATTTTGTTTACCCATTCATTAGTTGATGGACATTTGAATTGTTATGAATAATGATGCTATGAACAATTGTGTACATATTTTTGTGTGTACATATGTTTTCATTTCTCTTGGGTATGCAGTAGTCTCCCCTTATCCATGACTTTGCTTTTGGCAGTTTCAGTAATGTATGGTGAACTGTAGACCCAAAATACTAATTGTTAAATTCCAGAAGCAAGCAATTCTTAAGTTTTAAATTGTGTGCCTTCACTCTGAGTAGTGTGATAAAATCTTGCTCCATCCCAACCTGGATGTAAAGCATCTATTTATCCAACATATTCATACATTATATACTACCTACCCATTAGTCACTTAGTAGCCATCTGGATGATTACAGTGTCATGGCATCACAGGCTTGTGTTCAAATCACCCTTATTTTGCTTAGTGATGGTCCCAAAGTGAAAGAGTAGTGATGCTGGCTATTGGAGTATGACAAAAAGAAGTTGTAAAGTGCTTCCTTTAAGTGAAAAGGTAAAAAGTTCTCAGCTTAATAAGAAAAGAAAAACATCATATGCTGAGGTTGCTAATATCTACACTAAAAGCAAATCTTCTATCCATAAAAATTGTGAACAGTATATTGTTATAATTATTCTATTACAGATAGTATCATTCTAATGTAGTTTTATTAGTTATTATTGCTAATCTCTTACTGTGCTTAATTTATAAATTAAACTTTATCATAGGTAGGTATGCATTTATAGGAAAAAACATTGTATATATAGGATTTGGAACTATCTGTGGTTTCAGACATTCACTGGGGTCTTGGAACATATCCCCTGAGGATAAGGGGAATGGAACTACTATATACTTAGATTCATAATGCTTGGTCATATGGTAACTCTATGTTTAACATTTTGAAAAATTGTCAGACTTTTCTAAAGTGGCTGCACTATTTTGCAACCCCACCAGTATTGTATGAGTGTTTCAATTTCTCCACATCTTTGCCAACACTTGCTATGTCTTTTTCTCTTTAGTCTTCCGAGTAGGTGTGAAGTGTATTTCATTGTTTTGCTTTATTTCCTTAATGATTAGTGATGTTGAGCATCTTTTCAGGTTATTGGATATTTGTATATTTTCTATGAAGAAATGACTATTCAAATACATTTCCCATTTTTATTGGGTTGTCCTTATTCTTGATACAAATCCCTTATCAGATGTATTATTTGCAAATATTTTCTCCCATTCTATGAGTTGTCTTTTTTTTTTTTTTTTTTGGTGGTGTCCTGGAAGCATAGAAGCTTATAATTTTGATTAAGTCCAATTTATCTATTTTTTCCTTTTGTTTGTGCTTTTAGTGCCATATTCAAGAAGCCATTGCTTAATCAAAGGTTATGGAAATTCATTTCTATGTTTTCTTCTAAGAATTTTATAGTTTTAGCTCTTTTTCATTTATGCCTATAATCTATTTTGAATTAACTTTTGCATATGGCATGAGGTAGAAATCCAACTTCATTCTTTCACATGTGAATGTTTAAGTGTCCCAGTCATTTGTTGAAACTATTATTCTATTGAATTGTCTTAGCATCTTGTCTACCCCTCTACTCTTGAAAGTAGATTTTTTTTTTCATTTTAGGGACAGTGTCTTGCTCTGTCACCTAAGCTGGAGTGCAGTGATATGATCATAGTTCACTGTAGCCTTGACATTTTAGGCTCAAGTGATCCTCTTGCCTCAGCTTTCCTGGTAGCTAGGACTATAGATGTGTGCCACCATGCTCAGTTAATTTTTATATTTTATTTATTTATTTATTTTTTGAATTGAAGTCTCACTCTGTCGCCCAGACTGGAGTGCAGTGGCACGCTCCCGGCCCCCGCAGTCTCGACCTGCTGGGCTCTAGCGATCCTTCTGCCTCAGTTTTGCAAGTAGCTGGAACTACAGGCGTGCGCTACCACACCCGGCTAATTTTTTGATTTATTGTAGAGATGAGGTCTTGCCAAGTTAAATTTTTTTTGTAGAGACAGGGTCTTGTTATGTTGCTCTGGCAGGTCTTGAACTCCTGGCTTGAAGTGGTCCTTTTGCCTTGGCCTCCCAAAGTGTTGAGATTATAGGCATGAACCACTGTGCCTGGCTGAAAATAGATTTCATCAATCTTTAAGGGAGGACCTTGCCTATTACCAACTCAAACCATGAATCAGAAGACACTAATTACACTATTACGATACATAAATAAACACTTTACTAGAGTGAACCGAGTGTTATGAAAATAAAGAGGATTCCGATTCAGCCTGGAGGAAATAGAAGAGAGATTACAAAAGGTAGTGTCATAAGAGTTTCCTGGTAAAACACGCAGGCATTAGTCAGATAGTGTGGGTGGAGTTCTAGGCAGAGCAAATTGCACATGCAAAGGCTGAGAGGCTACAGCCTCATCCATATGTAGAAGTGAGCTAGATAATGTTACTTACTTTCTTTACCCTACCATTTCCCATCTTTTTTTTTTTTTTGAGTTGGAGTCTCACTCTGTCACCCAGACCGGGAACGGCCACTGCAGCCTCGACCTGCTGGGCTCCGGCGATCCTTCCACTCAGCCTTCCAAGTAGCTGGAACTACAGGCGGGCGCTACCACGCCTGGCTAATTTTTTGATTTATTGTAGAGATGAGGTCTCACCAGGTTGCCCAGGCAGGTCTCGAACCCACCGGCTCAGGCAATCCACTCACCTCAGCCTCCCAAAGCCCGGGATTACAGGCTGAGCCACTGAGCCCGGCTCACATCTTTATTAAGAAATACCATAAGCTATCCTTTTTTGTGGGTGGAATGCATTAAACCTTGAAACAGTGTTAGATTCGGATTGACCAAAAGAGTATACTTAAAAGTCAAATCAAATAGACACTGTAGAACTGTGTGCCCAAAAGTCTCTGGGAGAGGATAGAAATATGGGCCTGAGGAAGGCTGAATTAGAAAAGACTTAATCACATGTTATATTACTTTGAGTGCATTCTATTTTCTAGATTTTCCCAAAGGAAACTAGGTTCCTAAACTTTCCCTTAAGTGGGAATATAGTCACATAATAGGAAGAACATGAACTATGTAGTGTCAGATCCAAGTTCAATTATAGTTTTGCCACTTCTAGTAGTAAGACCTTGGACAAGTTCTCTAACATCCCTGAGTTTCAGTACTCTTCCTTCAGGGACATTAATACCAACCTTAAAGTGATCTTGTGAGGATTAACTGAAAATGTCTAGCAGGTAACTAGAATTAATATTTAATAAATGTTAGTTTCCTCCCTAGTCTGATGGTCTTGTATCTATTTTCACAATCAATGGGGGAGAGATCTGGGCCTCTCTTCTAGAAGTATATTTGTTAAACTAAGCCTGTCCTTTGCTTTTTAGCAGCTGACCCTAAGAGGGAAAAATTACTGTTTAACATCACTTAATCCTTGAGACGGCAGCTGCTGAGTGTAACTTTTTGATGGGAATGAGGTGTGTGTGTTTGGTCAGTAGGGAAGTAGGCTATGGGGTGATCATAGCATATTATTTTACTACAGAGCATAGTTTTTATATGTTCTGAATCCATCTTTGCCAGCAGAGACACTCAGGTAGCTTCTGGTCTGAGTTTACTTTGGAATACAGCCAACCCTGCCTGACTCAGCTTTATATAACCCTACAAATAATAAGGTTAATACCTCTTCATCTTCTATGAGCTGCTTAGTAACAGAATGCAGGGGAAACACAAGGTGCAGCATTGAAATTCCTCTGTTGCTCTCAGACTGATGTGACTGTAGCTGTAGTTCTGAGTTTTAGGCAAGGTGCATTCTTGCCCTATAGTAACCTGAGGGGCCTGAGTAGGTCTGGAGTCCATCACTTTCCTTAAAATTTGATAGCTACTACCGCCATTTGTTTTCTCTATAGGTGGTTCTTTGGAACAGCATGGTCAGGAGGCACAAGACCAGAAGCAGTCTGAACCTTGTTCTCGCATGACTTCACCATGATATGGAACAAAGTTATCATGAACAAGGGCTCAGTTACCACCCAGTCCAGTTTGGTTTCTAAGCAAAAGATGGTCTCAGCCCTTCTCTTTCTTGCTCTCTTCCCCATATGAGCCAATTAAATACAAAGTTCTGTGGGGTACAGGAAATAATAAAATGAATAACAAAAGAGAGTTTATATCTAGTAGAGAGCTGTATACACTCATGTACCACATAACAACGTTTTGGTCAGTGACAGATTGCATATACAATGTGGTCTCATAAGATTATAATACCATATTTTTACTGTACCTTCTCTATGTTTAGAGGGGTTTAGATACATAAATACTTAGTATTGGGTTACAATTGCCTACAGTGTTTAGTACAATAACACGGTGTATAGGTTTGTGTCCTAGGAGTATACCATGTAGCCTAGGTGTGTAGTAGGTTAGACTATTTGATGTGAGTTTATTCAATGATATCGCAAAATGATGAAATGGCCTAACTATGCATTTCTCAGGATGGATCCCTGTCATTAAATGATGTATAACTTTACCTGTGAAAGATTGACTGTCATAAGATATACTGACAGCAATCGTTGGACACACAGAATAGAAAGTTAATAACTCTCACCAGAGAATCACAGAGTGGGTGGCATTTGATCTGGCCCTTTCTTCAAACTGTCATGAAAATTAGTAAGTCTTATTGGAATCCAAATTAAAGATGGAGAACAAATCTGAGCTAAGTTCCATTCTTTCTCAATATCCGAAAAGGACACTGCCAGGAGCAGTGGCTCATGCCTGTAATCCCAGCACTTTGAGAGGCAGAGGCGAGAGGATTGCCTTAGCCCAGGGTTCAGGACCAGCCTGGGCAACTTGGCGAGACCATGTCTCTACAATAAATAAATAAATAAATAAATAAATAAATAAATAAAAGCCAGGTGTGGTGACGCATGCCTGTGGTTCTAGCTACTTGGAAGGCTGAGGCAGAAGAATTGTCTGAGCCCAGCAGGTCAAGGCTGCAGTGGTCATGAGTGTGCTACAGCATTCCAGTGTGGGTGACAGAATGAGCCTCCAACTAAAAAATAAGATAAGATAAAATAAAATAACATAAAACTAGCCTTTGAGTCAGAAGACCTGGGTTCTAGCTGGAATTCTGCTGTGAATTCAATCTGTGACCTTGTGCAAGATACATATAACCTTTCAGGGTTTTTTTTTTTTGAATTGGAGTCTCACTCTGTTGCCCAGACTGGAGTGCAGTGGCCGCTCCCGGCCACCGCAGCCTCGACCTGCTGGGTTCCAGTGATCCTTCCGCCTCAGCCTTCCAAGTAGCTGGAACTACAGGCGTCCGCTACCACACCTGGATAATTTTTTTGATTTATTGTAGAGATAAGGTCTCGTCAAGTTGCCCAGGTGGGTCTCGAACCTGCAGGCTCAGGCAATTCACTTACCTTGGCCTCCCAAAACGCGGGATTACAGGCTGAGCCACCAAGCCCAGCCACCTCTCAGGGTTTTAATTTCTTCATCTGTTAAATGGATAGTTTGAAAGAGGAAATCTCCATGGTCCTAATTCTAAAATCCTTTCATGTCTTTGTTCCTCATTAATATATCACAAAAATAAAATGCAGGAGTTAGGGAAAGTTCAGTCACGATGAGGGGAGAATAAAACTAAGGTTATATTCACTTCCTACAGAGAAGCAGTTACCAGTTGCTACCTCAGTACATTAGAGTGAAATGGCATTTCTGCACTTTAAAGTTGACTTATTTTTTCAAGCAACACACACAAAAAAAACATATATTTTTCAATAATTAACACTATCCTTAATCAGCCAAGTCATAGAATACATTTAAGTCAGATCTCTCTTTGTGGAGACTTGAGGACAATAATAATTGAAAGAGCTCTCCCAAGTTACAGAGGCAAATTTCCTGCATGTCAGGCCATGAAGAACATTTTTTAAAGGCCCTCTGCCTTGTAAAATTCTTAGAAAATGTGCTCAGGGCAACAGATTCCTTCCTAGAATCTACTAACAGTGAACTTGTTCAGCACTGACATTGGTGAAAAGGGTGGAGGCTGGGTCTTCTGCTTTACTCAACAGTCCTTGTTACGTGTGAGTTCTACCATTTTCTCTTACCCTTGCAAAAACTCACACACACCCATGGATTAATCACTGCTTGCGCACTGATTCCCATAATTTTACCTCCAGCATGACTTTGTCTCTAAGGTTCAGACTCATATATCTTAACAACCTGTTGATTGACAGACACACATAAACACAGATGTTTCTTAGACACCTCAAGTCAACATACCCAAAACTGAATTCACCATCTTCTTTTCTCTCCAAATCAGCTTCACTTCTCATATCCCAAACTTGGGTGATGGCTAAAAATCCAGTCACCCTGAAGCCAGATCCTGGGGCCGATCTTGGATGCTCTTCTTCCCTCATCATTCCCCTGTGAGACACTAAAAATTCTGCTTATTTTGCTTCCCCACATATTCTGGTATTTTCTTTTTCCCTTCTATTCCTGCAACAATTAGTTTCTCATCATTTTTTCTAGATTACTGTGATATCTCTAGTCTGTTATCCATGAATCCTTCTTCCCCTGCAGCCAGAGTCATCTGCTTTCCATGTCAATATGGCTATACTACTATAGAGTGTAAAACATTTCCTTGGCTCACCACCACCCTAAGGACGTGGTTCACACCCCTTTGCATTGCATAGATCCAGGACTTGGCTCTTCTCCAGCCTCATCTCCCATTTCTTCCCACCATCAACCTAACAGTATACTTTTTGTTCATGTTGTTCCTCTACCTGATAAGTCCTTCTCATTTCTCTCCACCTAGCTCACCTTTTCTCAGTTTTTAGTTCTTGGGCCTCATCTCCTGCAGAAAGCCTTCTGTTAACCCTTCAGGCTGGGATAAATGCCCCACCTTTGTATTACAAAATTACCTAATACATGCCTTGATTTTATCACTTACCATGTCATATTAAAATTATATAATCACATATGGCTTGCCCATTAGATTATAGAATCCTCAAAAGCAGAGACCTTCTCTTCCTCATTGTAAACTTCTCATGCACTGTTTCAAGCTCGATATATAACAATAGTTCTTGAAGTGAACTGAACTGATGCAAGTTAGCCTTAATCCTGAATGGTGAGGACATCATCTTCTAAATCTAGTCATTAGGTAAGGTTGGTGGTATCATTACTATTTTCATATACTTCTTAGAGCTAGATGAGTCCACTGATTATCCAGTACTGTCTCATAGACTGGTGTATGGTGAGCCCCTCTCCCCACAAAGGATATCTGAAATCATAGGACAAACGTGATATATCATCCTGGAGTATCAATTTCAAAATCTAAAGATTTTGAGAAAAAAAGATTTATATGTTAAAACAGATATAGATATATTTTGGGATGGCATAAAAGAGACTTCAGCTTATGCCAGGCTGTTCTCAGCCAAGCCTCTATTTTCTGGGGAGTTCAGGTTCTATTGTTAGTAGTAATGATTGGGAAACACTAATTATAGATCACTTGTTTTGCACTGTAATTTAGTTCCTGTTCTAGAGTCTCTCATATAAACATAAACAGCCCCAGTGAGACCAAAGCAAGAATAATATCAGGAATAACCAGAAGAGAAAGACTTTTATCCTGAGTCCAAGTAAAGTTTGAAACAGTGTCTGTCTTTCTGTTGGGGTAAATATTCTGAAATCAGTATAACACTGTGCTTTGTATAAAATATATCAGATCATAGATGAAGGTTAGGAGGAGAAGGCAAAAAAAAAAAAAATGACCATTAGGATAGATCAAACAGAAGCTTTGGATCAAAGCGGAGGCTGGATCAAAGAGAGTAGAGGGAAGTCAAGACACAGAACACGAGGAAAGAAAATAACCCAAATAGAACTGTGGCTAACGATGGGACTAGATGCATGATGGCTGGTGGTAACGTAAGAAATAATTAGATATTTAGTTAGGTAATATGGAGAGTTTTCACTTCTAAACATTCTACTTAAAGTCTTAGTAGTTTGAGAACTTCCAAATCTGTTTTCTTATAACTGTTCCATGCCATTAAATTTCAGGATGAGGTAGCATCATCTAAGAGGC
This sequence comes from Carlito syrichta, assembly GCF_000164805.1. Taxonomy (NCBI): domain Eukaryota; kingdom Metazoa; phylum Chordata; class Mammalia; order Primates; family Tarsiidae; genus Carlito; species Carlito syrichta. Next base: position 49,327 of record NW_007252916.1, on the reverse strand, counting down.
AGTGACATAAACAGATGTAAGACAAACTGAGGAAATAGCAAGGGAGCAGGTAGGAAGGGCTTGTTTCAAATGGATAATAGGGCCAATTTAATTCAACCAACGTTTATCAAGTGCTTATTATGCATAAGGCAGTGTTCTAGGTAATGGAGGAACAGAGAGAACAAGACTGGGCCCCAGCCTTCAAGGAGTCTGCTATCCTCTTTGAAGGTGCCTGAGAAGAAAAAGCTAACAGTAGAAAATCCAAGGTCTGATGGCCAGTCTTTCCAGTTAAGAGGTCTTAGAAAGCTAACCAGGAATCACTCCTGTTATATATGTTATCTGGTCCCTACATGTGATCTAAAACTTTTCCAGCAAAAAAGAATGATGAATCTACCTTGTTTTGATTATCGCTTATCAGGCTGCACAAGGGAAACGTGTTATGGATTTGGATCGTGACTTTCAAGGGCAGAAATTCTTTTCTAGTTCTATAACCACAACATTCTCTAGAGGAATTAGGAAAATATTCCCCCAGTATAACTCATTAAAGAAAAGCATTGTGCTAGTTATACTTTTCCATCTTACTGAAATCTTCCCCTAAACAACCTGTTAAGACAAACGCTGGTATGACAGGGAGCATCTCCAAAGGCCCTAATTTATTCTGGATTAGTAAGTGTTTCATTGTATGTGGGTATGCATGTGTTACAAATGGTTCTCCAAAATAATTAGTTATACATGTGTTCAAAAAGTTTTCATTACCCTAAAAATTTCAGAGCTTTTTATTTTTATTTTTCAATAGAAAAGAAAATGTGCAGAAGGATGCCAGCAACTTCAAAGTGGGGGTAGAGTCAAGCACAAAATTGTGATATTGGATTCTAGACTACCACTTTCTCACAACAAGAATCTCTACTATTAAGCAAACTACATAATAAATACACCTATGTTATTAATAACTTTTTCTCAAATGGTAATAAACTTCTAGAGATGGAGTCTTTCTAGAAAACACTAGAGATAGATAATGATAAGTCATCATCAACAAAGCCTACTCTGCCTGATCACCCTACAATGAAGCCCGTCAATTTATATGCCAAACTCACGGATTATGCACACCATTCTTCTTTATCTTATTTTTTTGAGTCAGAGTCTCACTCTGTCACCCAGGCTGGAGGGTAGTGGCATGTTCCCAGCCACCACATCTTCGACCTGCTGGGCTCAGGCAATCCTTCCACTTCAGCCTTCCAAGTAGCTGGAACTACAGGCACGTGCCACCATGCCCGGCTAATTTTCTTTTATTTATTTATTGTAGAGATGAAGTCTCGCCAAGTTGCCTAGGCTGGTCTTGAACCCGTGAACTCAGGCAATCCTCTCACCTCAGCCTCCCAAAGTGCTGGGATTATAGGTGTGAGTCACTGTACCCAGTCTAACCCATACCATTCTTAAACATGAACACTTGAATAAAGTTTCCAACATAAAAGGCAGAACCAAAAAAATAGAAAAAATTACTTTGAAGATAAACATAGACATTGTAGGTAGCTGAAGAAAACTTTTGAAGTGTAGAAAAAATACAGAGTTGATATTCTCAGAGAAATAAAAGAAGATACTGAATCCACAAAATAAGAGTAGGATGCTATAAAGACATTGAGAAGACTGCCCCCCTCATGAATAAAAGCTCTTGGGAATTAAATATATGATGGTAGGAGTGTAAAAATTCAACAAAAGCATTGGAAGATTTATTAGAACTCAAAAATGAGGCATTTTTAAAAATAGAAAAGATAAAATTAGAGGACAGATCCAAGTAAGTTTCAGAAAGAAAGAACAGAGAAAACTACAAAATAAATAAATAAAATTATATAATAGAAGAAAAACACACAGAATTGAAGAATATAATTTTTAGATGGAAAAGACCTATAAAGTACCTAGAAAAATGACCACAAAAATTCTCCAAAACAGTCAAACAAAAACTCAACATCAAGTAACAATACCACGGAGTATCAGAAATATGAGCAATAAAGAAAAGAAAGCCCTACAGACTCCCAGAGATTAAAACAAAATACTCAGGAATTAGAATGGCATCAGCTTCTCAACAGCACCATAAGAAATAGAAAAAAATAGAGTAATTCTTTCAAAATTCGGAGAGGAAATTATTTCCAATTAATATCCTATACCCAATCAAACCATCAATCAGGTATGAAGAAAGGCGACATCATAAATGTGCACGTTCCCAGAAAGTAACCACGTCTTATGGGGCCTGAATCTGATATAATTTTGGGAGCTGTCGTTAAGAAAGAGACATAAAATTATAAACACTCTATAAAATTGGGTATGACAGTGCATCTGTATTTAGAATGAGAAAAGAAGTCACAACAAATGCGGGCCGTGGAAGTTCAGGGCTCTTTATTTTAAGACGTTTTTAGAAAATTCACCTCAAATATTTTTTGATGGCAACCTGGCTCTTCCTCCTACTCCACAATATGAGGCGATTCACAGCCCTCACAGGGACCCCATGAGTTTCCCCAGCTCCAGGAAAAATCTGCCTCTGCCTCCATGTGTCCTTCTTCAGGAAGCTATGTTCTAGCAAAACCAAAGAGTAAAACCAGGGAACAAGAAGGTGTAGGATCAAAGAAACAAGAATCCATTTTAATTTCCAGGGTGGCAGTGAGGGGAGGTCTCAGTCTAACTAGAGACCCAGAGAATAACTAGTCCCAGAGGATGGAGGACTGAGCAGGGATGTTCCCAAGGGGAAAAACAAAATCGGACTGATTAGTAACTTAATATTTAACTTTACCGAGAGGAATTTTATCATTCTGTTAAAGTTTGAGAAAAATCAATAAGTACTGAAACAATTAAGCAACTAAAGAGAATGTAGTCATTACTACTTTCAGGGGTAAGGGTGGAGGTTGGTCAAGAAAGGAAGTGTAAACATCATGGTAAACCTCATGACCTAGTGTGGAATAATATTTACATAGTCCTAATAATGTAAATGAAGCATTGATATATTAAAAAATTAGGATATATTCTGTCAATTTTGCAATGCATAATAAAAATAAGATTCTGCAGCTGAGTCAACTCCACATGAAAAAAAAATTAGGATATAACTATACTATACTGGGAGCTTATAAGAAAGGGACATAAACCAGGCTCGGTGGCTCAGCCTGTAATCCCAGCACTTTGGGAGGCTGAGGTGAGTGGATTGCCCGAGCCCGCGATTTCGAGACCCGCCTGGGCAACTTGGTGAGACCTCATCTCTACAATAAAATCAAAAATTA
>NW_007252916.1:30647-46065 GCF_000164805.1 Carlito syrichta | reverse complement strand
GTGGTAGCGCACGCCTGTAGTTCCAGCTACTTAGAAGGCTGAGGCAGAAGGATCGCCAGAACCCAGCAGGTCGAGGTTGCAGTGGCTGGGAGCAGCCACTGCACCCCAGTTTGGGTGACAGAGTGAGACTCCAACTCAAAAAAAAAAAAAAAAATACCACCAAAAACATTGAAAGTATTCTTCTCAAGGATAGTTATACTCAGTAAAAACCGTCTAGAACCTATGACTTCTAAGACTATATATTGACTTATGTTGACAAAAGTAGATAATTTAAAATAAAAGTGGAATGAGGCAGAAAACTCCTGGAAATCAAATAAAGGTACCTCTGCTAAACTACCTCAAATTCAATGTTTTTCAAGATGTGATCCTGCAACCACCTGCATTCTAATTACCTGAAGTGCCAGTCTATAATCCAGATTTACAGGCACATCTCAGACCTAAATAATCAGTATTTCTTGGGGTGGGCCTTGCAATCTACAATTTTAAAAAGCTCCCCTAAACTTACTGCATTATCTATTGCTTTTTAGTAAAACAAACAAGTAAAAAATGAAACAAGCAAAAATAATTTATTTAGAAACAAAGAGTCTATAACTCATAAAATGTACCATGGCGGACACTGTCAGTGGCCTACCTAATATCCATTTTCCCCTCTACCTTTTAGACAAAATTCCTGTTTTGTTGTATTGGCAATGTGTCCAAACAAAACACTAAATTTTTTCAGGCTCCCTCATAGCTGGGAGTGTCTATGTATCATGGTTCTGGCTGATGAGATAGAAGTCTACTGAGTGGAGCTTTCAGGAAAGCTAGTATTATTATTATTATTTATAAAGAAAGAATAGCTAGGCGCAGAGTCTCATGCTTATAATCCCTGGACTTTGGAAAGTGGAGGCGAGAGGATTGCCTGAGCTCAGGGGCCCAAAACCAGCTCAGGCAACTTGGTAAGACCTCGTCTCTACAATAAATCAAAAAATTAGTGTCGTATGCCTGTAGTCAATAGCTACTTGGAAGGCTGAGGTGGAAGGATTGCCTGAGCCCAGCAGGTCAAGGCTGCAGCAGATGTGAAGGTGCCATTGAACTCTAGCTTGGGGGACAGAGTGAGATCTTGACTCCAAAATCAACAAACAAAGAAAGAAAGAAAGAAAGAAAGAGATAGAAAGGAGAGAGAATGAAAGACTGACAGCTGGTACAAGCCTCTGTGCTTCTTTCTGCTGAAACACAGAAGAGGCAAGCATCTCTGTGAGGTGAGGATGAAGCCATATGTTAAGGAGTGTGGTGCTGGGAACCAGAAGGAGCTTGTTACAGAGGACATTCTGAAACATCCTTTCCATCTCTGGACTCCTCACCTCCAGACTTCTTGTTATCCAAGAAGAACAAAGTCCTTACTTGTTTAAGCCACCGTAGTAGGGTTTTTTGTTACTTGTGGCTGAATGAAATTTTAACGACATCTCATATTTGTTCAAATGTTTATCTGACATATATTGAACACATCTTATTGTCTACCTACTATGGGAACTGTGCTAGGAAGAACATAACGGGCCGGACAAGTGGAGCTCTGTCCTTCATGGAATGGGAAATACAGTTAGAACAGAAGGTTGCATAGGGATTTGGGTTCGGTATTCAGGGAAGTAAGATTTGCCATCACAGACCTCAAAACAAGAAAGTAAATCAAAATAAGTCACTTGATTTCCATACTTGGAAAATTCTTGAGAGACTACATGCCAGAAAGAGCAAAAGTCTGAACACTGGTTTCAGCTGTAATTCTTCAATGAATTATATTTGGGAAAGCAACAAGGGGTGCTTTATTTTTCCAGTTTTGTTCTTTGAAAAACAAGATTGGGCTTGACAATCTTTAAGGCTCTGCCCAGTTCTAAAATATTTTTGTGATAACATGGAACAAAGATGGATGTGAAAATATACCAAATAAGGGGGTTTCTAAATTTAGATTCTAAAAATTCAAGTCGTAGAATATATTAAATAAATGTTCAGAAAAAACAAGTCACAAACCTCCATCACAAAATTAAATGAACAAGAACCACAATAAAACATCCTAGAGGGAGGAAGCTGTGGCATTCTGGTATAAATTCTGGTTTGAGTCCTGGTTCTATCATTTAGTAACTAGGTAACCCTGGGCCAGATACACAATGCCTGTTTCAGTTTCCTCATTTATGAAGTATGGACACTACTCTTACCTCACAGTGCTGTGTATAAAAAGAACCTTGTGCCCTATAAAGCTCCATTATGATTTGAATGCCAGCAAGATCTTGATAATGGCTTATAATATCTAAATCCTGGCAAGGGGAAGACTGGGTGTGGCTTGCTGTCTTCAATTTAATTCTGTATCACACACAGGAAGCTGATAGGTCTTTTTAACTCCCTTTTACAACAGTAGTGAAACTTGTGGCCATTTAATTTTTACACAAGAGAACAGATAAGAGAAACAAAAACAGCTAAAATTCCAGTCTCTGTTTCTAGCCTCAGCGAAGGTTTTAGAGGGAGAAGGCTTACTGTTTAAATGCTGCAAGCTAACAGTACAAATGAAGTATAGGGATTATAGCACTTATTTGTGATCTCTAATTGTACATATTCAGGATAGTCTAGTATTAAGAATAATCTAGTGTTTGTCTTATGACTGTCTATAGAAACAAATATGAAATGTGTCTGCATATGCACCCATTAGTTGATGATACACAGTGACTTCAATTCTCTTACAAAAAAAAGTTTTGTAATAGTAGGGACTTTGGCTATGGGAGTGGCTTTATGGTGAAACTATCCTCACCCATTTTCAACAAGCAGATGTATTTGAGGAAAAGAGATAATCCTTCGATTATACTCAACATAGGTAACATCTGCACTTTGTACAGTTAAGCATGGAAGTTGATGTTATCTTAAAGGTAGTGGGGAGGTAAAAAACAGAAGTCAGCCAGTTGCAGTAGCTCACACCTGTCATCCTAGCACTTTGAGAGATCAAGGTGAGAGGATTGCTTAAGTCCAGGAGCTTGAGACCAGCCTAGGCAACATAGCAAGATCTCGTCTCTTAAAAAAAAAAAAAAAAAAAAAATCAGAAAATTAGCTGAGTGTGATGGTACACGCCAGCGGTCCCAGCTACTCAGGAGGCCGAGGTGGAAGGATCACCTGAGCCCAGAATGTTGAGGCTGTGGAGAGCCATGCTTTGTGACACTGCACTCCAGCCTGGCAACACAGTGAGGAGCTGACTCAAAAAAACAAAAAAAACAACAACAAAAAAACTTTCTTTCCCTCTTAACCGATTTTCTCCTCTGGCCCTTCCCAAATCCTATCTCAAAACTCCTTTTCTCCTCCAGTCCTCCAAAATCCTATTTCAAAGTTTCATTTGCTAAACATTAAACCAGAGCCATTAACCAAGAACATCTTGGGTGAAGACCCCAAGTAGAGTAAATGGTGATGAATGTGAGATTCAACAGCTTCTTGTAGGTGGTCACAACCAACATCTACCCAAAGGACACAGGAGGAACCCACAGAATATAAGGAAAAATGTATGGTATGAGGATAAGTAAGTGGTGGGACTATTTGCATTTTCCAAGGAAGAGAAGAAATCAAAGCTCTTTAAAAAGAAGGAAATCGAATGCTTGACTCCTGCAATATCAGAATAATGCATAACCAGAGATAATGCCTTGCCTTTTGCTTATCTCAGGCACTCTCCCCCTTTAAAACCAAGAGGCCATATTCAACAAAGCTTTATAACAATTCCATGTCTTTCCCCAGATATCCTAGGAACACAGAGTGACCACGTCGTCATTAAGCCAAGAAACCCTGGATCGTGAAGAGGGATGTCTGAAGCTCACTGGTCCGGACTCACAGCTATTGACCTGGCCTGCCCTTCTTCCTGTGCTTCCTGCCATGACACCCAGACTGTATGTTTTTTGTTTTTGAGTTGGAGTCTCACTCCGTTGCCCAGGCTGGAGTGCAGTGGCACGCTCATGGCCACCACAGCCTCCACCTGCTGGGCTCCAGCGATCCTTCCGCCTCAGCCTTCCGAGTAGCGGGAACTACAGGGGCGCGCTACCATGTCCGGCTAATTTTTTGATTTATTGTGGAGATGAGGTCTCGCAAATTTGCCCAGGCTGGTCTTGAACCCATGAATTCAGGCAATCCTCTCACCTCAGCCTCCCAAAGTGCTGGGCTTACAGGCTTCAGCCACCGCGCCCTGCCATCCTGGTATTGAAGACTTGCACAACTGATTAAAACAGTCCACGGTCTCATGAGCATTATAAACCTCACTTCTATCAACATGAGTGTAAGATCTCAGGTAAGACGCTGCAGCCCTGTCAGTCTAGAAGGCCATGCCACCTCGAAAGCCAGGCAGAGACATGGGTGTGGCCGTGCCACGATGGCCCCAGGAGGAGGGAAACGCAGGCACCGCAGAGGTGGCCAAAGAGAATGTGAAGGAAATGGACATTCCTGCCATTTTAGCTGCCTGCCCTCAAATTTAAATGATTTCGATTTCAATAAAGCGCTAGGTTTCCTGGCTGAAACACAAATATTCCTTGCGTATAGGGCTGGATCAGCTCTACCGAGGTCACTCTTCTGGACCCAGGCGGGTCACCCCTAGCCTTTCCGGTGCTCATGACACCCGTTTCTAGTCATTGCTCTATTATCGGAAGGTAAACAATGGCTCCAGGGACTTCGTCAGTCGCCTCGTATGATTTGATTCCGGGCTTCCTGGCCCGAGGGAGGTATTTGGTTCGTGTATTTAGGGATCGGAGCTAACGAGGAACGACAGTAGGGGTCCAAGTGCCCAGAGATATGAGAGCAGACTGGACACAGCTCTGGACACAGTTCAGGGTCTCCGGGTCAGACGCGAGCCGTCACCGCGGGCGGGGTGTCCCGGGACCCTCCGTGGCCGTCGGCGCCCTCTGGGGCTTCACACTTTCGGGTCACCCGGAACGCGGGCGACCCGACTCGTCGGGGACACTGAGCGATATTTATTCCAGGGTTGCCGGAGGGACAGGGGCGCGCGGGGCCCGGGTGGGAGCCGTGGGGGGCGCGCCCGCTCCGCCGCCCCGAGGGGCTCCCAGGTGGGCTTCTGCGACTCCAGCGACACCGGCGCCCTAGAGCCCTCCGACTCCTCCTTTAGCCAAGCCTGGGTCCCTGTCCAAGCGCCGCTCCCCATCCGACTCTCCTCCCCGTCAGAGCCCCCTCTTCATTGGATTCCCCCTCTTCAGCAGCTCCCTATCCCCTCCCCCCGCTCCGCCTGCCCCTCTTTCCCTCCGAGCCCTCCCCGGAATCTGACCTCCCACCCCCACCCATACAGACATCTGACCTGTGCCAAGCGCTTCGGAGCCGTCCGCAGCCCGCGCTGCGCGCCTAGTGTGACCGCCAGGTAGCAGGTGCAAACTCGCCCCCGCCCCGCCCCGCCGCGCCCGGCCGTCGCCAACCCGTTTCACCCTTGAACGTCCTTACAGGCCCATGCCAGCTTGCGTGCACTTTGCGCCCGCGTCTCCTCGCCCGCACTTCCTTCCACGCCCCGACCCTCCCTCGGAGATGTCCCTGGCCCTGGGCACTCCCTAAGGTGTGTGCTTCAGCAGAGTCCAGTTCCTGGGTCACCTCGGGGACTGCGACCAGCTGTGACCTCCTACGAAGCAAAGCAATCACAGGGACTGGGAGGCGGCCCGGATTAGAGCAGAGGTTGTCGCTGGGAAGACTGTTTCCCAAGCCAAAGAACCACCGAGAACACACGGGAAGAGAGCCATGGTCTCCCTGCAGCAAAAGAAATCTCCAGTGGTAGTACATCCAGGACTACAATCCAGTTTTTCCAGTTTAAGCTTGCTGGCTACCTTTGAGTATCACATGGTTCATTCATTCATTCATTCGTTCATTCATTCAACAGATCTGCCATGTGCTTATCTGAAAACAAATTGAACAGGTAGGCATTGCTCTAGGTACTGGCGATAGAGCTATGACACAGACAAAGTCACTGTGCCAGAGAAGCTGGTTTTCTACGGATAAATGCATGACTTTCTTTGTAGTGTGGTGCCCTTATCTGTAACTTCAAGGTTGATTGGCCCTTATGGAATGGCTCTGCAGCCTGTGTATTGCTTGTCATCCCCGAGGACATTAAAAGGTAGCAAGTGCTAAGATTGTACATCAGACCTGCTGATAAGTTAAGAATCTCCAGGGGAGTGCTAGTAGATGCACCTATTAAAAGATTCTCGGGCAATCCCCTGGATCTCCTCTCTCTGTGGGAGTTTTTCTGTCTTCTCAATAAATCCTGCTTTAAAAAAAAAAAAGATTCTCAGGTGACTCCAGGTAGTAAGACTTGAGAACCGACGTAGGTCTAGAGCTCAAAGATGCCAGCTAGCTTATTCCACTGTTGAGGTCACTAGCACCCAGAAAAGGCTTCATGGAAGGGTGTTTGTGTGGGATCCCAAATGCAGCTTCTCCTCCTTCTTTTTCTTCTTCTTGAGTCAGTCTCACTCTGTCGCCTAGGCTGTGAGTGAGATGAGTGCCGTAGCATGATCATGGCTATATCCTTGACCTGCTGGGCTCAGGCGATCCTTCCGACTCAGCCTTCCGAGAAGCTGGAACCATAGGCGTGTGCCACCACACCAGGCTAAGTTTTTGATTTATTGTAGAGATGAGGTCTTGCAAAGTTGCCCACACTGGCCTTGAACCCCTGGGCTCAGGCAATCCTCTCGCCTCTGCCTCCCAAAGTGCTGGGATTACAGGCCTGAGCCACCACACCCACCCCCCAAGTGCAGCTTCTTTTGACCACATAACTTTTATGTAAAGTCAAAGAAAGTCACTTGGAAAGATAAAGCAATAACTGGAGCAGGTCTTTCCTCTGTAAAACAGAAAGGGAACTGGTGGGAGGGGACAATGTCCAGGAGGCAGGGTCATCAGTTAAAAGGCTAGCCGAGCCATGCCCTTAGATGGAGGTTGTGCAACAGCTGGGAGCTTTTGCCACAACTGGGAGCTGGGCGAGCACCTTTTAATTTCCTGTCAGCTCAGGAATTTATTTAACTGCCAGGCTTCCTCCTGGCATTTGCTCACACGCATTGTTTTTGGAATGGTGGTTAAGGTGGAGTCCTGGAAGCTGTCACCCTGGGAAAGGCTATTCTCTGTCACCAGATACCCTTTACGGGCTGGCTTTTTCTTAAGTAATGTGTTCTTTCCTTATGTTTTCTTAACTGTATAGTTCCTGGTGAGTAGAGATGCTTTTTAATATTGAAAAATCAGAACTGAGAACATTATCTCTGACTCAGATGATAATAACCAGGTTCCAGGACAAACCAGTTTTAAAAAAATAAGTGTGCCTAACTTGATTTGTAAAAACAATGTAATCAAATAGCTTCAATCAAGTAGTTAACCAAAGGTAAATCAATAATAAATAAACTAAAAGATAATACAATAATACCAGCCAACAATGATTATCAGGTTGTCTTATTATAATAGTGAGACAAATGAGTGTTCTAAAATAGATCAAATTTTATGTGGACCTTTGTAAACACAAGGATGGTATTTTAATTCAATGGGGAGTGGTTTATTTTATAAGTGCTGCTAGTATAATTGGCTGTCCTTTTATAAGTTCTTGTCATAGAGTTGCTCTTACCCAATCATTCCTTGGATATCATTGATACAAGTTGAGCACATGGTCACACAGAATAAATATTTTTCCTCGACTTCTTTTGAACTAGAAGGGGTTATATGACTAAGTTCAGGTCAATGAGCTGTGAGTCATATACAGGGAAGTAACACAGGGAAATTCTGGGGACTGTTGTGAAAGGAAGGAGGTGTGTCCATCTTCTCACCTTCCCCTCTCTGACTGACTAGAGTGTGGACCTGATGGTGAGCCATCTGGACCAATGGTAGAGCAAGAGGTTAAAAGGAGGATGGATTATTGGATGATTTCACATAGTAGTCTCCACACTAGTGTAGACTATTAAACTAGTGCCCACTGGAATGCCCACCTCCAGACTGTTAAGAGAAAGATAAATAACATATCTTGTGTAAGTCATAGGCATTGAGATTTTTGTTACTTGTAGCTAAATCCGTATCCTAACTAATGTAGAAAACCTCACCTCCTGCTTTGTTCTATCCACAAACACATATTAAAGATGGGTTAAAGAAAAACCTAAATATACCATTTACTTTGCCCAATAATCACAGTTTGGGGACTCCACTGTATAGAACTAATAGATAATAAGAATCTTAAAGATTCTTTTTTAGTTGAAGTCTCACTCTGTTACCCAGGCTGGAGTGCAGTGGCACGTTCATGGCTTCCGCAGCCTCGACCTGCTGGGCTCAGGTGATTCTTCCACATCAGCCTTCCAAATAGCTGGAACTACAGGCATGTGCCACCACTCCCGGCTACTTTTTTTGATTTATTATAGAGACAAAGTCTCTCCAATTTGTCTGCCTTCCAAAATGCTGGGATTACAGGGGTAAGCCACTGCACCCAGCCGAATCTTAAAGATTCTTATTGCAGCATTGTGTAATATAGCAAATGTCTTTCAATATGGGAATAGTTAAATATATTATAGAATGCCCTTTCTGTGATATATTGTATATTTATATGATGTATTGAAAAAAGAATGAATTAGATTTATGTTTATTGACCAGAAAAATAGTATGATGTAGTGTTATATTTAAAAATTTGCAGAATAGTGATTTTGCTTTTCTTCCTTTTTTTTTTTTATTTTTGAGTTGGAGTCTCACTCTGTCACCCGGACTGGAGTGCAGTGGCCGCTCCCGGCCCACCGCAGCCTCACCTGCTGGGCTCCGGCGATCCTTCCGCCTCAGCCTTCCAAGTAGCCGCGCTACCATGCCCGGCTAATTTTTTGATTTATGGTAGAGATGAAGTCTTGCTGCCCAGGTGGGTCTCGAACCCGCGGGCTCAGGCAATCCACTCACTTCAGCCTCCCAAAGGCGCGGAATTACAGGCTGAGCCACTGAGCCTGGCTTTTTCTTCCTTTTTTATTGTGGCAAAACATACATAACAGAAATCTGTCGTTTTGATGATTTCATTGTACAGTTAAGTGGCATTAAGTACATTTACCTAGCTGTGCAACCATTACCACTATCCATCTCCAGAACTTTTTCATCATCTCTCACTGAAACTCTGTACCCATTAAACAATAACTCCATATTCCTCCTTCCCCCAACCTCTGATAACCACTTTTCTGCTTTGTACTTTGTGAATTTGACTACTCGAGGTACCTCATGAAAGTGGAATCATTCTGTATTTGTCCTTTTCTGTTTGGCTTATTTCACTTATTGTATGATATTGTATATTGTATCAGAATTTAATTTCTTTTGAAGGCAGAATAATATTGCATTGATATATATGCTACACTTCATCTATCCTTTCACCTCTTGATGGACATTTGGATTGTTTCCGCATTTTGGCTGTTGCATATAGTGCTCCTATGAGCATTGGTATACAAATCTGTTTGTGTCCCTGCTTTTATTTTTTGTGTATACACCCAGAAGTGGAATTGTTGATTTAAACAGTAATTCTACATTTATGTTTTTGAGGAGCTATCAGACTGTTTTCAGTAGCTTCACAATTTTACATTCCTATAAGCAGTGCCCAAGAATTCTAATTTCTCCACATCCATATCAGCATGTGTTGTTTTCTGTTTTTTAGATAATGGCCATCCTCATGGATATGAAGTGGTAACTCACTGTGGTTTTGTGTTGGGAGCCGGCAGTGGGCTGCGGACCCTGAGACCACTAGGATGAGTTCGGGAGCCGATGGCCCATTTCCTCTTCCTTTTTTGCTATTTGACACGTTTCACTAGCGGGGACTTTGATGAGCTAAGCTTGAAACTTCAAGAGTACGACAGGCATGGTTAAATTCTAGGGATCCATTGTTCCCGTTTCTCACAGATTGTGGTTTTGGCCTTCCAATCAAATATGGTTCAAACTCAGGTCGCATTTGGGAGCCTTCCATATAAAACAAGCTTTTATATGATCTATACGAGTATTCATAGAATCAGTATATTCACCTGTGTTAAGTCTTAGGTGGTTTGGGTAATTATCTAGTCATAAGATGCGGCCCAGTGCGAACTTTGCACTGGGCCACATTCTTTGGGAGCCCAGCATGTACCTTGGACTGGGCTGTATTTTTCTAAACCGGTTTTAGCTATTATTAGTGCAGGGTTTTTTCTACTTTTTATAGAAACTGAATTTATTACAAAGTATTGTAGGATAGCTTATACTACGTCAGGAAATTGTGTTTGTTCAAGCATGATCAAACATGATATTTTGAGGTTTAAATAGAATACAGTTAATTTAGACATTAACATAGATACATAGGATTTTAGAATAGCCATTTTGTTAAGAGATTGTAATCAATTGTTCCTAGAAATGTCCCAGCGTGATCTTTGGACTGGGTCACATTCTTTAGGAACTGGTTTGGGTTATAATTAAGAGTTTCTATAATATAGGTAGAAATAGCACAGAATAGAAAGGTATTAGGATTTAAGTTAGTCATTAGGTGTTGTGTATGCATAAGCTTTAGAAGTTATTGATTATTCGAATATTATGATGTTAGAATTGTATTGTTTTTGAGGAACATTAACCAAGCATAAGGAACAGTGAGATAATATTGGGATTGTCCTTCCTCATGCTTGAGGAAACACCTGGTGGGTGGGGGGCGCCCCTCATCCACCTGGCTTTGTGTTCACATGAAAATCTTGTGATTTTGCCTATGAAACTTTAGGATAAAAGGCTTACGGTTTGTCCCATTAAACGGCTTCTGCACTAGACAGAGTCCAGTCTCTTTCTCCCCCCTTTCTTTCTTTCTCTTTATATCTATCCCTCCATCTTTCTTTATTTTAATATCTATCCCTCATACAGAATTGCCAACACCATCTTTCCTACCAGGGACCCCCAATATTTGCAGGGGCTGGCTCCCTGCAGTTTTGATTTGCATTTCCATAATGTTGAGTACTGTTGAACATCTTTTAATGGGCTTATTGGTCATTTGTATATATTATGGAGAAATATATATTCAAGTCATTTGCCCATTTTTGACTTGGATATTGTGGGTTTTGTTGTCGTTGAGTTTTAGGCATTCTCTCTATATTCTGGATATTAATCCCCTATCATATATATAATTGGAAACTATTTTTCACATTCTGTGCGTTACTTTTTTTGCTCTGTTGATAGTGTCTTTTGATGCAAAAAAGTTTTAATTTTGGTGAAGTCCTTTTTGCTATTTTTGTTTTTGTTCTTTTGCTTTTGGTGTCATATTCAATAAGTCAGTTTGAAATCCAATGTCATGAAAGCTCCTCTCATGTTTTCTTCTAAGAGATTTATCATTTTAGCTCTTATGTTTAGGTTTTTAATCTATTTTGAGTTAATTTTTGTAAGTGGTATTAGATAGAGGCTACATATATTTTGCAAGTGGATATCCAGTTTTCCCAGCACCATTTATTGACAAGACTGTTCTTTCTCTATTGAATGGTTCTGATACCCTTGTCACAAACTATTCGACCATATGAAAGGGTTTATTTCCTGGCTCTCTTTTATATTCCATTGGTCTATATGTCTGTCTGTCTTTTTGTCAATGCCATACTATTCTTATTACTGTAGTTTTGTAGTAAATTTTGAAATAAGGAACAGTGAATCCTTCAACTTTGTTCTTCTTTTTCAATATTGTTTTTGGCTATTGGGGAATCCCTTGAGATTCCATATGAATTGTAGAATGGGTTTTTCTATTTCTGCAAAAAATGTCATTGGGATTTTGGTAAGGATTGTATTGACTCTGCAGATTTCTTTGGATAGTATTGAAATCTTAACAATAATAAGTTTTTGGATCATCTGCTGTTCTTGGGGCTCTCTGGAGAAGAGACAGTGGAAAACAGCTGATCCTCACCACCTGGGCACCTGGTCCACACCATCACCTGTGACAGCAGAGTGGCAGGAGCCCCAGGATCCATGAAGAGAGCAGGTCACAGAGGACTGGGGAGGAGCCATGCCACTGGTGAGGAAATGCTATTTGGCACCATTTTCTCTGTCCTGGGACCAGGCAGAGACCTGCATTGCCCTGCCCAGCTCCACCCAGCCTCCAACCTGGGACCTAGGTTATCTCCTCATCAAACTCGGAGAGATAGATACCCCTCTCCCATGCTAGAACAGGCACAGGCATGTCAGATTTGAGTGGGAGACTTGACAGTAGTGGACAGCAAGCTGGGTGAGTCCAGATCTGATCTACCCTCCTCCATGGGGCATCTGACCAATGCTGTGAGCAACTCTATCACCCTGTGCTGAGGGCAGAGGGGAGGAGTCACAGACCAGAGCCTCCTCTTAATGCAGCAGTGCAAGCTGAAAGGAAGCTGGATTTATAGGAATGGTGGCAGAGTGAGTTTTTTTTTTTCTCTTTCTGTTTTTGATTACTTTCATACTTTCTTTGTTTCTGTTATTTTAATGCTTTTAAAAAAAGATTTCCTGTTTCTTTATGGGTATTTTTGAGGGCAAATACATCAATAGGAAGGTTTTGTTGGTTTGTGTGTTTGTATGATTGTCTACATTTTTAAGAAATCTTTTCTGTCTTTGTGTCTCTTTTCATTTCCCTCGTCTTCTTCTCCCTCTCTTCACCTTTCTCTCATCTTTCTTCTTCCTTTTTCCATTCTTTTCCTTTTTCCTTTACCTCATTTTGCTTTCAGGGGGCAAACATATATCTCTACTACATGGACAGATTGTAAAGTGGTGGGAAGTGGGTTCCAGGGGCCCACACACCTGTCAGCGGATACTGGGATCTGCAGATTGTTTCTAAATCACAGCTCCCCCCCCCAATTAAATTTCAAAACTGCAGAAAGTATAGCTCCCCCACTCCCAGTCCAGCTTCAGAATTGAATAAAGCTAGAGGATCTACATAAGGAAGAATAAGAGATTGAGCAAACAGAAGTAAGAGCTACCCCCCATCACTGAACAACAGAATTAAAGAAGAGGTTAAAAAAAAGAGGGAGGAAAAGCTACACAAATGAAGAAAAACTAAAGGAAGAATATGAGTCTCACACAGACCTCTGGGAGGTCAACCACTGAGAATACAGACTTTGCAATGAAAACAATGAAGAGTCCCCCAAATGACTGGTCTTAAGCCACAAACTGATATCAAGGTATTAATAGAGAGAATAAATAGAAATGAGGAGAGATAAGAGGAAAGAATGGAGTCGATAACTGAGATAACAGCCATAAAGAATACAGTGAATGAAATAAATAACAAACTGATAAACATGGAGAGCAGCATTAATCAAGCAGAAGAAAGAATCTCAGAACTCGAGTACCAAAATATGGAACTAACCCAAACTGTTAAAAACATAGAAAAGAAGCTTAAAAAGACAGAACAAAAGCTCCAAGAGTTGAGTGGTTATTTCAAGAGACCAAATCTAAGATTAATTGGAATCCCTGAGGCAGATAGAGAGACAGAGACCACCTGGCACAAACATTCCATGAAATTATCCAAGAAAACTTCCCTCAGCTCATCAGTGATGCAACCATTCAGACACAAGAGATTCAGAGAACCCCTGAAAAACAACAAATGAAAAGACTAACTCCTAGACACATAGTAATTTGCCTACACAAAGTAGGCGTAAAAGAAAAAACCCTAAAGGCAGCAAGAGAGAAAGGTCAGACTACCTACTGGGGAAGACCAATTAGAACAACAGCAGAATTATCTACAGAAACACTTCAGGCTTGCAGAGCTTGGAACCCAATCTTCAAAGTTCTAAAAGATAAACAATTTCAACCACGAATTACCTACCCAGCTAAGCTAAGCTTCATCAGTAATGGGGAATTAAAATCCTTCCCAGACATTCAATCCCTAAGAGTTTATGCTGCCTCCAGACTAGCTCTACAAGAAACACTTAAGAAAGTATTAAACACAGAAGAAAGGAAAAAAGAATGGCAACACTCATCCTAAGAATGTAGGAAAAATATTGAAAACACACATGAATCAACCCAAAAATCAAAAGAAAGACAACAAACAAATAAACAACAGCAACAACAACAAACTCTATAAGAACCTAATGACAGGGATAAACTCTCACATCTCAATAATTAGTGGGAATGTGAATGGACTAAATGCACCACTGAAAAGACATAGAATGGCAAATGGATAAAGTAGCATGAGGCAACAATATATTGTCTCCAAGAGACTCTTCTCACCAGAAAGGACACTCATAGACTAAGAGGATGGGAAACAAAATTTCAGGTGAATGGAACACAAAAGAAAGCAAGAGTCACAATCTTAATATCAGACAAAATACACTTCAAACTATCAAGAATTTAAAAAGATACAGAAGGTCACTACATAATGGTAAAAGGTTCACTCCATCAACAAGAAATATTCTTCCTAAACATATGTGCACCCAACATAAGAGCACCAACTTTCATAAAGCAGCTTCCAGGTAAACTAAAAACTGATATTGACTCTAACACTACCATAGGTGGGGACTTAAATACCCCACTCACAACCCTAGGCAGATCATCAAGACAAAAACGAACAAGGAGATCTGGAACCTCAATGTGACACTTGACCAAATAGACTTAATTGATACCTACAGAACACTCCACCCAATGATCACAGAATATACATTCTACTAATTGCCACATGAAGCATACTCTAAGATCAATCATATCCTTGGCCATAAATCAAGCATAAACAAATTCCAAAAGAGTGAAGAACTGCCATGTACCTTCTCAGACCACAGTGGAATAAAAATGAATATCAACATCCACAAAGTTCCCCCAACCAACAAAGAAATGGACACTAAACAGCATGATGCTAAACAGCTTCTGGGTCAACATGGAAATCATAACAGAGCTTAAGATACCTGGAAACAAATGAAAATGAAGAAACATCTTACCAAAATCTTTGGGATGCCATGAAATCAGTACTAAGAGGGGAATTCTACAAACACACATGAAGAAAATGGAAAGATCACAAGTTAATAGTCTAACAAATCACCTAAGGAAGCTGGAAAAACAAGACCACCAAAACCCTAGCTTCAGCAGAAGAATCTAATCTCTAAAATAAAAGCCCAAATTCGAGACATAGAAGACAAAAATATAATACAAGAAAAAAAATCAATGAAACAAAAAACTGGTTCTTTGAAAGGGTAAACAAGATTGATGGACCCCTAGCTAGACTGACCAAGAAAAAAAGAGAAAAAGCCCAAATAAACAGAATCAAAATGCAAAAGATCTAGTCACAACTGACCTCGAAGAAATACAAAAGATTATCAGATGCTACTATGTACACTTGTATGGAAACAAACTTGAAAACCTAAAGGAAATGGAGGAATTTCTGGCACCACACAACCTCCCCAGGTTGAAACAAGAAGAAATTGAGACCCTAAATAGACCAATAACAATCCAGGAAATAGACTATGTCATAAGGAAACTACCTACAAAAAAAAAAAAAAAAAAAAAA
>NW_007252916.1:28728-30627 GCF_000164805.1 Carlito syrichta | reverse complement strand
CTTTCCAGCAGAATTCTACAAAACATACAAAGAGGAACTGATACCAATCTTATTGAAAGTATTCCAGGCAATTGAGAAAGTTGGAACTCTCCCCAAATCATTTTATGAAGCTAACATCACATTGATACCCAAATCAGGTAAAGATCCAACAAAGAAAGAGAAATACAGGCCAATATCCTTGATGAAAAGAGATGCTAAAATTATCAACAATATCCTAGCAAACTGAATCCAATAACACTTCTCAAAAATCATCCACCATGACCTAGTAGGCTTCATTCCCAGGATGCAGGTCTGGTTCAAGATTTGCAAGACCATAAATGTAATTACATACATCAACAGATGTAAAGACAAAAACCACATGATTATATCATTAGACACAGAAAAAGTTTTTGATAAAATCCAGCACCCATTCTTGATAAAAACCGTTGAGCATCTAGGCATAGATGAGACGTACCTCAAAATAGTAACAGTCATCTATGACAAACCTACAGCCAGCTTTCTACAAAACAGACAGAAATTGGAACCATTCCTCTGAAACAGGAAGAAGACAAAGATGCCCACTTTCACCCCTCCTTTTCAACATAGTTTTGGAAGTCCTAGCTAGAACAATCAGACAAGAGAAGGAAATCAGGGGTATCCAAATAAGAAAAGAGGAAGTCAAGTTATCCCTCTTTGCAGACAATATGATTCCATACCTTGAAAACCCATGAGAATCTGTCAAAGAACTGCTTGCACTGATAAAGGACTTTGGCAAAGTCTCAGGGTATAAAATAAATGTGCAAAAGAGAGTCACATTCTTAGACACCAACAAAAAATCAACAGAAACCCCAATAAAAAGCACAATTCCATTCAAAATAGCCACACACACAAAAAAGAAATACCTTTGGCATCTTTCTAGAGACATGAAAGACCTTTACAAAGAAAACTATAAAACACTGCTCAAAGAAATCAAAGATGACACAAACAATTGGAAAAATATTCCATACTCATGGATTGGAAGAATCAACATTGTTAAGATGTCCATCCTGGGGTGGGATAGGCAGTTGAGGGAAACTGCTAGGAGAAAGAGGGGCGTACCTCATCAACAAGGGTAGCTGTATGATAAATATTTGTATACCTAACCCTGAAGTGCACCCCACGTCTTTATAATTAAAAAAAATGATAAGCAAAAATAAATAAATAAATAATAAAATACAAAAAGTCCATCCTACTCAAGGCAAGCTACAGATTTAATGTAATCCCCATTAAATTACCAGCAGCTTTCTTCTCAGACCTGGAAATGACAATACAGGAAGTCATATGGAAACATAAACAACCATGAATAGCCAAAACGATAGTCAGAAAAAAAAGAAAGGAAAAAAGTGGGAGATATCACACCGCCAGACTTTAAACTTTATTATAAAGCTACAATAATCAAAACACCTGGTACTGGTACAACAACGAGCATATAGACCAATGGAACAGGATAGAGATTCCAGACACAAATCCTCAATTTTTCAACCAACTCATCTTCGACAAAGCCTCCACCAACAACCACTGGGGACAGGAGAACCTATTCAGTAAATGGTGCTGGAAAAACTGGATTACCACATGCAGAAGATTAAAACAAGACACTTACCTATCACCATATACAAAAATGAACTCTAAATGGATCAAAGACTTAAATGTAAAATCTCAAGCTATAAGAATCTTAGAAAATGCAGGAGACACCCTTATGGAAATTGGCAACCAATTCCTGATCAAAACCCCAAGTGCCCATGCCATAAGAGTTAAAAAAGACAAGTGAGGGCTGGGCTTGCTGGCTCAGCCTGTAATCCCAGTGCTTTGGGAGGCTGAGGTGAGTGGATTGCCTGAGCCCGAGGGTTCGAGACCAGCCCGGGCAACTTGGCGAGACCTCAT
>NW_007252916.1:26030-28491 GCF_000164805.1 Carlito syrichta | reverse complement strand
GCTTCTGCAAAGCCAAAGAAACCATCAAGAGAGCAGGGAGACAGCCCACAGAATGGGAAAAAATATTTGCCAAGTGTATATCTGACAAAGCCCAAACATGTAAGATCTACAAGGAACTCAAATGTGCCCCCAAAAAACAAAACAAAACGAAAAACCAAAAAAACAAACAAACAGCCCCATCACAAAGTGGGCAAAAGATATGAATAGACACTTCTTAAAAGAAGACATACAAGCAGCCAACAGATACATGGAAAAATGCTTAGCCTCACTAGTTATCAAAGAAATACAAATTAAACCACACTGAGACACCATCTACCTCTATTCAGGGTGGCCATCATCAATAACTCAAAAAACAATAGATGCTGGAGAGGATGCAGGGGAAATGGAACACTTCTACACTGTTGGTGGGAGTGTAAACTAGTACAATCTCTGTGGAAAACAGTTTGGCGATTCCTAAGAGATCTAAAAATTGACCTCCCCTACTGAGAATATACCTGGAGGAACTCAAATCACTCTATGAAAAAAGATACCTGCACATGCATGTTTATTGTAGCATTGTTCACAATAGCAAAAACATGGAACCCAACTGTGCTGCCCATCGAAAGAGGACTGGATAAAAAAAAGTGATACATATACACAATGGAATATTCTGCAGCCATAAAGAAGAACAAAATTATGAACTTCACAGCAACTTGATTGGACTTACAGCCTGTAATACTGAGTGATCTATCACAGAAACAAGGAACGGAGTATCACATGTTCTCACTCATAAGTGGATCTTGGACAATTATTGTAATACTATAAGAAAAAGATTGGCAGTAGTGGGAAATTGCTGGGGGTGGGGGTGGGATTGGCAGTAGTGGGAATCTGCTGGGGGAGGCAGGAGGCACACCTCATCAACAAGGGGACCTGCATAATGAACATTTGTATACCTAACCCTGAATTGTACCCTACGTCTGTAAAAAAAAAATGCCTTCAAATCTATGAACACAGAATATCTTTTAATATATTTGTCTCTCTTAACTTATTTAAGCAATGTTTTATAGTTTTTCATAGACAGGTATTTCACCTTCTTTGTTTATTCCTAAGTATTTTTTTTCAATGCTATTGTAAATGCAATTGTTTTCTTAATTTCCTTTTCAGATTGTTCATTGTTAGTGAAAAGAAAAGCACCTGTTTTGTTTTTTTTTTGAGTTGGGATCTCACTCTGTCTTCCAGGCAGGAGTGCAGTGGAGCAGTGGCATGATCATGGCTCTGCAACCTTGATCCCTTGGGTTTGGCTATCCTCCTACCTTAGCCTCCTAAGTAGCTGGGACTACAGGAGTGCATCCCCACACCAGGCTAATTTTTTAATTTTTATTTTTGTAGAGATGAGATCTCAGCTTGTTGCCTAGGCTGTGCTTGAACTCCTGGGCTTAAGCTATCCTCCTACCTCAGCCCCTCAAGGTGCTGAGATTGAAGGTGTTAGCCAATGTGCCTGGCCTGATTTTTAACGTTGATTTTTGTATCCTGCTACTTTGCCGAACTCACTTATTACTTTTAACAGTCCTTTTTTTTTTTGTAAAATAGTTTAAGGTTTTTTGCATATATGAGAAGACTTTAAAAAGTTTGTGAAAAAAATGAAATTAAAAGATAAAATAAAAATATAAAATTTACTTCTCCACATAAATTCCATCAAGTTCAAGATTTTTTTTATGTAAGTGATAATACCAGCCAATTAATACAACGCTAAAAAACTAAGGGTTCTGGAAATTTAATCATGCCATTGCAATCTTTTTTTTTTTTTTCATTATTAACTAAAGAAAAATGGGTGACCTTCACAGAATTTTTAAGATTAGGAAACAAAAAGATGTCAGAAGGAGTCAAATCAGGACTATAAGGTGGATGCCTACTGATTTCCCATAGAAACTCTCACATAATTTGTTGGGAGCCGGCCACGGAGGCCCACTGAGCGTTAGGGATCAGGGAGGGCCGTGGACCTCGAGACCGCTAGGACGTGTTCGAGAGCCGTAGACCCCATTTTCCTCCCCCTTTTGCCATGCAGCACAAGAACAACCTAAAGGAACTCTGCTGGCCTAAGCTGAAGACTCTGTGACTGTAACAGGCATAGCTGACTCTAGAAACCCATTGTTCCTGTTTCCCATAAACTGCGGTTTCGGCCTAGGTATTAGATATAATTCAAATTCAGGTCACATTTGGGAGCCTTTTATATGGTACAAGCATCTGTGTAAGATTTAAAAGAATATACTTAGGGAGAGCTGTTTGCAGCTTTTCAATGGTGAAGATGATTTTCGAGAGTGGCCCAGCACAGAGTTTGGGCTGGGCCACATTCCTGAGAGCCCAGCATGTACTTTGGACTGGGCTCCATTCTTTTGGGCCGGCTTTAGCTACAGTTAGTGTAAGGTCTTTTTTCTACCTGTTATAGAAATTGAATTTATTTTTATTCCTAGAAGGTATTGTA